>NW_024340700.1:2748481-3018202 GCF_902729225.1 Pteropus medius | reverse complement strand
CCTGGCCCTCCACCCAGCCATCGTACTAATGCTAACTGCATTCCCTGTGCCATGCTCCCCATCCTCGTGACCAACTACCAACTACTAATTTGTACTTCTTTAACCCTTCCCCTCATTCTCCCAGCCCCGCAAACCCTCTCCCCTCTGTCTGTCACCAAATTGTCCACTATATTTGTGAATCTGTTCTTGATTAGTTTGTTATTTTTGTTCCTAAGATTCCATGTATAAGTGAAATCATATAGTATTTATTTTTCTCTGCCTGACTTATTTCACTCGGCATAAGAACCTCTAGGTCCATCTATGTCATTGCAAAATGGTAGGATTTCATTTTCTTTTAATGGCTGAATAATATTCCATTGTATATATGAACCATAATTTCTTTATCGAATCATCTGTTAATGGGCATTTAGGTTGCTTCCATATCTTGGCTATTGTAAATTGTGCCGCCATGAATATTGGGGTGCATAGATCTTATGTCAGGCATTTTATTGTTCCCCATTAATAAAGAAAGCCAAAGTCCCTGCCCTGTTGGCACTTACATTCTAATAAAGAACAAGCAAATAAGTTGGTAATAAAAACTATGGCAGTAGCAAACAAGAGGAGAGAGTGACTGCGGAGGTGACTTCACCGACACCTCCCCGTGACCACCCACTGAATTAGGGTGGTCACGGGGAGGTGTCGGTGAAGACGGCATTTGAGGTGCTATCCAAAGAATGAAAATGAGCCTTGTGAGATATGAGGGAAGAGGCAGAGGGAATGGCAGGTGCCGAGACCTAAACTTCAGGAAGAGTTTGGCTTGTTCCAGGATCGCAGAGGGAAGACTGTGTCGCTGGAGCTTGGTGGCCGGCTACCTGGGTGTGGGATAAGGCCGGAGGACAGGTGGGGGCCAGGTCATGCCCTCAGGTTGCAGTAAGGAGTGCAGGTTGTGGTCTGAACAGCAGTAAGTCACTGAGGTTTTAAGTCAGAAGTGACGTCACTTTATTCTTCTGACTGCCCTTGGGAGGGACAAGTGTAAAGGATAATGATGTGCTACAGACTATCATTCTTATGCTAGACAGAGATAATGGTGGAGACAGTGAAGCTAGGAGTAGAAAAATCCAAGATTTACTTCGGGGATAGGACCAAGGGCTTGATCGTAAGCAGGATAAGAGAAATAATAAATGGACAAAGACTGGAAGAGGAGAGGGGACCGCCCGGAGGGAGTCGCGGTGACAGACAACTTAAGCGGAGGGCGACAGGTCCTCCAATGGACGACTCCCGAACTCCACAGCTGAGTGACGGTGTCTGTTCATCCTACAGGGACTGCGCAGCCAGCACGTGCCGCAGACTGGGGCTGCCCCAGTGACGGCGCAGACGCAAACCCCGCTTCAGGAGGAAGCGTGTCCAATGTGGGCACACGCTGTGGAAGAGAAGAAAGATGGGAGTCAGGGTGAGGGGTGCCGAGGGGTTCTGAATTGTTCGTGATCTTAAGTAGCAGAGGAGAGAGGGCTTCCCCAGGAAGTGGACATTTAACCAGAGGTTTGGAATAGTAATAAATAAATGTCATAATAGAATCCTAGGAATGATTCATAAGAGCTGGACTCTTTATTTACCGGTTTTACTTATTTGTGTGACCTGTTGTTCTACGGGGCGGGGATGAAAGTAGGGGGTGGCTTTTTCCGTTGCTGCTGTCTCGAAACAAGGTTGCATGCATTTTCACCGTAGTATGCAATGCGTGTGAATAGATCTTAGCTACTTTCCTTAGCAATGAGAAATTAGCCAGATTCACCTAGCCTTTTAAGTGAAGTGTCAAAAAGGAAAAAAATGAATGAAAAATAAGAATAGTGGTATCCACTTTATTCTGCGATCGAAGCAGATGTAGCAAGTGAGGTGTCAACTTGTATTCAGAATTAACAATAACATAGTACCTGGGGCGTAGGTGAATAATAAATGTTAGCACACACAGCCCAGTCTGCGAATGATCGCCTCTGTCTCCTGCAGACAAGCCCAGGCATATTTCACTTCGTGATACCAGTTACAAATGTGTAAGGAAGAAAGAGAGAAAACAATGAGAAGTGTTATTTTCTTGAAGTAATTTATCACAGCCGTTGCCTCATCGATACAAGTATAAACTTCCACATCATCAAGAAGAGAACCAGCTATTTCTGTAATCAATCTAGAAATAATAAGCTGAGCATGTTTCTTTATTAACTTCTGTTATAAACATAAAAATATATTTCTACAAGTATGTCAAGAAAAGAAAAATATTGGTGGTTCTTGTATTTTCTTTCCACACTAGTTATTATCCGGAGTTGTCATCGTAAGAAATAACATAATAAAAATATTGATATACAGAAATACATTAAGATATATTAGTCACCATATAGCTCGAGGTTGCAGATAGGGAGAGAGGGTGAGATAAAACTTAGTGTGATGTTCTCGTGATAACTTTGTTAAATTCTTAAATATCGCCATACACCTTCCTCATAACTCAGTTTTAGTGGATTCTCAGGAACACATAAAACTTATCGAAAAATTTAGCCATGATTAAATTTTTATGTAATAGGTTGTGGTGACAAACTTTCCATATCACATGCAGGTGAAGTCAGTGTTCTACGTTCTACCTGCCATTAGCACTTGACATTATCTAGATAATAAATGTCACCTTAATGCTTCTTATTCTATTTTAAATTTGTAAAGAAATACCATCATTAGCTAAATATCTACCTCCAGAAAAAAATTATTTTGTATCTTAATGTCTTTGCAACACGAAGGTCGTTTGTTTCATCTGCTTCTTCTGACATAATATTAGAATTCCGTTTCTTTGATCCCCGTTTTTACCATTATTTATGCCAAACATGAAAATGCAGCAGATACTCTCATTTCAAAATAGTATTTTATCTCTTAAATGCTGTGTAACTGTACTCTTGATATTGAAGTGAGTGATCGTTCCCTCATGTGAAGAAAAAGCCAGAAAAATGCAATTCTGAGAAATCCGTTTCCTTCACTACTTTCAAATCACATGGTGCCTAAGAATTTATAAGAACCGTGCATTAATAAGATCCGTGTCTAAAGTCACACGAGTGGTGAAGGGGAGAAACTGACAGAGTCGCATGGCGCCCCCCAAACAAGCCAGCCCCCCGCCCCCTTCTCCCGTCACCGTTTACCTGGTTCACCTCTCCGGGTCTTCTGAAGTCGCTCTGTTTTTGGTTTCTTGATCTATTTCTTTCCCTCCTATTCTCCTGCTTCTTTCCTTCCTCCAGTCCTTTCCCTCTTTTCTGATCATTAAAACAAACAAACAAAACAAAACGAAACCTCAAAACCGTGAATTACATGACTTTTTGACCTGAAAAGGTGCTGTCAAACACACACGATCAAGCTAAAACGATAATTCGTGTCAGGACGAGCTCCCGTTTTGGTTTTCCTAACATAAAAGTAAAGGATCGTAGAATTTTTATCGCGTTTAGTGAATGGAGTTTTTCTTTTGTTGCTGTTCTCAGCAAACTAAGTAGTTTTAATGTTAGCGCGGTTTCATTACTGTGCAAATCCGAAGCACTGTGCTTTCGGATTTATTTTTAATATCCATAATTTTGTGTTTGGTGACTTTATTGTCATTTTTCATTTAGCTTTTCAAAGTGCAATAATTTTTAAAGCTGTATTTTCAACTAGGAACCAAGATTTGTGATTAAAAAGAAGAAATTGAAGTAGCTAAAGGGTACAGACTTCCTGTTATGAGATGACTAAGTTCTGAGGGTTCAGTGCACTGTAGTTAATAACACTGTATGTATTCGAACGTTGCTGAGTGAGCACATCTTAATGTATATAGTGATGGCTATTAACTAAAGTTACTGTGGTGATCACTTCATAATACACATATATATCAGATATATTTAAAGTTGCACACCTAAAACGAATACAATATTATTTGTCAATTTTATGTCAATTAAAACACGAAGAAACATGAAGCCTAATATTGGAACTAGTTTAAAACATGGAAAACAATTAAGGAAATTTAGCAGAGAAATATTTGAGAATTATGACCACAAGACCATTTTCCCAAGGTTTCTTGTGATCTCGCAAGGAGAGATGGATAGCAGCACCATAACCACCCAGAGTCACCATCCGTCAGTAGCAGCCGTCAGTCGGAGGGTGTACTTAGATGCTTATTTAAAATGTGAGTCTGCATCATGGGAAGGCAAATGAATTGACATGACGTTGCTAGTTTGACGAAACCCTGCCTAAGCAATATCGTATGAAACTATCATTTCTGCACTATATTAATGATCCATCAAGTTTTGACAGTTCCTTAAAAAGTCAAGCATAGAGTTACCATATGACCTGCTGGTATTTACCCAAGAAAACATGTGTCTACATGACAACTTGTACACAAATGCTCACAGCAGCATTACTTATAATACCCCAAAAAGAAGAAGCAACCCAACTATCCATCAAATCATAGATATATGTGTTATGTTCATACAACGTAATATTATTTAGCCATAAAAAGTAATGAAGTACAGACATATACTACAACCTTGAAAATATTGTGCTAAGTGAAAAAAGCAGACAAAAAAGCGTATTATATGAAATGCCTAGAAAAGGCAAATCTATAGAGACAGAAAATAGATTCCTAGTTGCCGGAGGCTTGGGTGAGTGACTGCTGATTGGTGGGAGATTCTTGGGGAGAAGGGGTGGGTAACAAAAATGTTGGGGAACTATCTAGATAGTGATGGACAACTAGAATGTTTGTACAACTCTCTGAATGTACTAGAAGCTATTAAACTGTATACTTTCAAAGGGTGAATTTTATGGTTTATGAATTATACATCAGGTAAAAAGAGATCAATCTGTCTAATTCTGAAAGAAAATTAGAAGTTTTTATGCATTAATCAGGTGAACTCATATTATTGTAATATAGTGAAATGAGTAGTAAAATTTTTAGAAATTTCCTTCAAAGGCGGGGTAGAATGGCTATTATGGCAGATAAACACTTTATAAGAAGAGAAGGTTTGGTAAAGTTTGAAATCCATCCTGTAGGTAGTCCGTAAACCGTTTGGGGATCTAAAAACCAAAGAAAAATAAAGGGCAATTCTGTAAACAGCAACAGACATCCGGTGATAAATTCAATGCTGCCACACGGGCTACCTGCGACACCAGCTAGCTCACTTCCTGGACTTGCACAAACGCTTGGACACAGAGGATCTGACTCTTCTGCTGGCTTTTTTAAATGCTATGTTTATAGAACCGATACCTGGGAAGGGAGCTTAGTATTCAAAGAACCAGATGATAAAATAATCTTTGGAGAAGATTCTCACAAGCTCCCCGAGGTTTTAGGCAAGCATCGTCTTAGCTAGGGCGGGGGCGCAGGGTGTGGGTCTGCCGCACAGGTGGAGGACCATGGCCATGTGGAGGCCACTGCGTGCCCTGCGTGCGGCACCAGCCACACGATCACCTGGCTGTAAGACCGGCCTCTCGCTTTTCTCAGTGTGTTTGGTGGAGTGACAAAGATACTAACATTTATTAAAGGGGGAAGTTTTAAAAACACGCATTTGTAGACAAATTTCTAATGAAATAGGATGTGACTTTAAAAGCTTTCTCTGTTTCCACATATGAATGCTATATTACTTGGAGAAGTTGTCTAGATTTTTAAAATCCGACTTTAGTTTTTCTTTTAGAAAATAGAAGTTTTATGTTAAATGTTTAAAATCCTGAAAGAGGTGAATGAAACACTTTGTCATTTAATTATGAGTGTTTTGCAAAGTTTATTTAGCTATTTAACGTCGCTATCTATGTGTCTCTATAATATTGGATCCCTCATTCTCATTTACAGAGATACATTCAATTCGAATTAAAGACTTCAGTGCGAAAAACGAAAACAAATAATCACCTTTTAATTAGCATCGGCAAGTTTTCAAAGTGAGAAGGAAAACAACAATTTCATTTTTCTAAGTTGGCATACATGGCACAGGATTGTTAGCGTTCTTTCTGTGGAAAGTACTTTTAGTTAATATAAGCATTTCCAAAGCTTAAAACATTACCTCAGGATTTCATCTCAGAAAAGACAAGGTAGGGAAAGTCCTTGAATAAAATAAAGACATGGCTTTGATTTCAGCCCAGAGTTCGTTTTTCTAAATGTGCTTTACGGAGTGCCCAAAAATCAAAAGGAAAAAAACGCCCCAGAGAGTGAGAACATAATGCCTACGGCCGGGAGATGATGGACAGTGCCAAGAACTGCAAAGGGTCTAAGATTTCACCTTGCTTGCAAGCTAACAAATTAGCCTGTCCTGGTTGCTTGGACACCGCTAAGGACAGGCGACTCCTGGGTCAGAAAAGAGAGTCGTTTATCACTCACAGCAACAACAATAGCCACATTATCATCATCCCCCAGACCCTCAGTTCCCATAGGGCAATGCGAATGGGGCCAGGTGACACCTGCACACACAGTATATGGAACGGAGTTAAAGTGGAGCGCGGGGCTCAGGGAACCCGGATCTCTCACAGCACAGCGAGCCTGCCTGCTCGTTGCCACCCAGGGAGATGCCGTCTCTGTCTCCCAAGGATGTTTGCTGCACAGACGTCCCTGAAAACGGTCCAGCACAGAGGCTCGTGCGGCACAATTGCAGAAACCTAAGAGCCAGTGGAGAATGATCTCCAGAGAGATTGGAGTTATTTTTTATTGTGAATTGTTAATATTATGGTGATTTAAATGTGCTCGGAATAATCTTTACCATAATGCTTGTTGTATTTCCCTGAAGAGCAATCATTTGAAATAAGTCAGGAGCATTTCATAATAGAGAGTTAAGTGCTTTCATACAAACTCTTGCAGAGACTTTGCATCAAAGTGGGAACTAACACGTTCAAAGATAAGTTTTAAACTCACTGGACTAAAGTTTTCACTTCACTCCTGATCTTGAACTTCAGATATTTAGGCTTAAAATTATCTCATGGACGTGTATTTTTTTTTTTTCCATTTCCGTGTTAAAATTTGGAAAGTACTCAGCCATATCAGAGCACATCGTCATTATTGCAGATCGACCTATAGGACTATGTATAATGAGAAGGCGAGATGCACATTAGCTTCTTAACCCTTAAAGCTTATATCGGAGGAGACTGGGTCGGGGGAGCGGGGAAAGTCAAGCTGAAATGAAATGGGCCTGATGTTTGTGATAATTCCATCAATTTACATAGTTCAACTAGAGATGCTCTTGTGAGAAACCGTGTTAACACATCTGATGCCGAGTTAACAGTACACATCGAGCCACAGAGACTGAATCCGTCCAAATCCTAACAAGAATATGGCAGCAAATATGGAAAACAAAACAGTAGCCTACAGACTGGAAACGTTCGGTGTGCATCCCAGTCTTCAAGAAAGGACATGTCAGGGAGAGCAGGAACACTGCTCTGGTTTCCCACGCAAGCGAAGCCATGGTCCAGGTGATGTCACAAAGGCTACTACCTCATATGGAGCCGGAAAGGCAGGATCTTCAAGCTGGGTTCGGCAAAGGAAGAGGCACTCAGATCTAATTGTGAGCAGGCGTTGGATACTAGAGAGCTCCATAGAGTTTCAGAAGAGGGTTAGTCTATGTCTTATAGACTGCAGTAAAGCTGTTGACTGCAGGGATCATGGAAAGCTGTGGAGTGCTCTGAGAGAAAAGGGTGTGCTTCAGCACTGGATTGTCCTGATGCGTGACCTGTGCTGTGGACAGGAAGCCACAGTCAGGGCAATATGGAGAGACAGAATGGTTTCCTATAGGCAAAGGGTCAGACGAGGGTGCATTTTATCTCCCTACTTGTTTAATCTGTACACAGAACATATCGTATGAAAAACTGGGCTAGACTCAGAGGAAGGAGGAGTAAAAACTAGTGGAATAAATATCAACTTAAGATATATGGATGACACCAGGTTACTGGACGTTACTCACTCATAGTCACCAGGAGTTGGAACCACTTCGATGGCATCTAACATACATTTATAAACCAAAGAAGGTATCAGTGACTTAAAACAGCTTCTGATGAATGTGAGAGAAGAAAGTGCCAAAGTAGGACTGTGTTTGAACACCAAGAAGACAAAAATCATGACTTCAGAAGCGATACACAGCTTTAACCAAGACAAGGAAGACATGGAAATGGCTAAAGATTTTGCTTACCTTGGTTTGGTCATCAGTACAAATGGAGACTGCAGCCAAGAAATCAAGAGAAGGCTGAGACTTGAAAGGGCATCAATGGAAGAAGTAGGAACGATCACCAAGAGCAGGGACATGTCATTGGAAACCAAGGCCGAGGTTATCCACACCCTCGTCTTCCCAGTTACTCTGCATGGATGTAGAAACTGGACGATGAAGAAGGCCGACAGGAAAATAATTGATTTGTTGGAATATGGTGTTGGAGGAGAGCTCTATAGACACCCTGGACCACCAGGAAGATGAACACGTGGACCCTGGAGCAAATTAAGCATGAGACATCGCTGGAGGCAGAAAAGACACAACGGAAGCTGTCCTGCTGTGGGCGCATCACGACAAGGCAGGGTTTTCTGGAAAAGACAAGAATGCTGGGAAACGTAGAAGGCAGCGGAAGAATGTTAGCAGGAAAACCAAGCATGAGATGGAGGGACATCCTAAAAGAAGCCAGAGGCAGGAGTCCGCGGGAGCTGGGCAGGGCTGTCTAGGACGGGGCACTGTGGACGTCACTCGCTCATAGTCAGCAGGAGTCGGAGCCGCCTCAGCGGCACGTAACACACATGTCTAAAGCAAGTATCGTCCTCAGGTGTGCAGTTCATAGTCATGAAACGACTTGTAGGATATCATACAATTCAGGAAAGAAACATGAAAGTATTTTGACATTTTCCTTTTGAAACGTGTGATACCCAGGGTATTTTTGCTTAGTTAACATGTCTGGATATTGAAAGGTGAGTTATTTTCTTTGTCCTTTTGTGTGATAGATAACTTAGCCTGTTGAAAGTTTCAAGGAACACCTCCACAGTTCTCAACATTATTTCAGACCCTTACTGCTATCTGTTTACTACTACAAATATATCTATAACGCTGATGTCCTCATGGCTAATAAAAAAAAAGTTTTTTTGTTTTTTGTTTTTTTCCTAAAGGAGTAATTAGTTAATATGTCTTTCACCTGTAGCAATTAAAAAAAAATCTCTACCTGGAAATTCCTTCCTTCTTTTTCTCTATCTGCCATCAATGTATCTTTATCTCTGAAATATCTTTAACTCCTCCAGCCTTCGGCCGTCTTCTCTGTTCTCAGCATTTGGTATATTGCACATGGTACAAACTCTAATATGGCATTTATCACATTGTAATACATGTTTCTGTTTCAACATCACTAGCACCGTGCCTAGCACACAGCTACTTATTCAGCAACTGTTGAAAGTATGAATGAATGAATTTCAATGTCACTAGAAATTTGGTCTAAATCTTATTCATACTTGCTTTACAGCGTATGGAAATTAAAACTGTAATTTGAGCAAATTAAATTTTCTATATTAAATGCTGAAATATATGTCTCCTTCATGTTTTTATGCCATTAGTACTATTCTGGGTCCTTAATGCACTTCTAACGTACAGCCACTGTGGGATATTTAAAAAACAGAATATTACCAAATTATAAAAACAAACATCCAAATGCAAAAGATGATGTCTATAAATTTTTTACGTTTATTCTCATAATTGCAGACTTCTTTAATGGATGAAAATAGGAAAGAAAGCCTTTTAAAACAAAATGAATACACATTCATTCATTTGCTTATTCCAAAAGTCCTCAATAAACTTTTTTATCTGAGTATTTGGTAAGTGATGGATATGCAGAACTGTTTCAGAGGGAGTTGAGCGAAGACAGCTTTACTGAGATATAATTTGCATGCTACGAAATTCGCCCATTTAAAGTGTAAAATTCAGTGTTTTTTAGTATGTTCCCAGAGTTGCGTGACCATCACCACAATCAATTTTAGAATAGTCCATCACCGTGAAAAGAAACCCTCTGCCCCTTAGCAGTAACTCCCATTTCTCCCCAAACGTGCTCCATCCTAGTCAACCACTTAACATACGTTCCGTGTCTCTAGATTTGCCTGTTCTGGACATTTAATGTGAATGGAACATTTGGCGTGCGATGCTGTGTAACTGGCTCCTTTCACTTACGTTTCATTTAAGTTTCATTCATGTCGTAGTACGAATCAGTACTCCATCCCTTTTGAATGACCATAAAATATTCCATTGCATGGATATACTACACGTACGCATACATTCATTTTCTAATTAATCCACCTTTGAGCTTTTGGGATTAATGCTGATATGAGCAGTCGCGTATGCGTATTTATATGGACATACGTCTTCATTTCTCTCGGGTAAATACCTAGGAGTCAAATTGCTGGGTCATGTGGTAACTCTATGTTTAACTGTTTGAGAAACTGTCAAAGTAGCTGCACCTTTTTACATTCCCACCAGCAAGGCATGAGGTTCCAATTTTTCCACATCTACAGAGATCTTAAGATTCTAACAGATATTTCCATATGGAGTTTCAGAATGTAAGATTATTCTGATGACTGCTAGAAAGCTCTTTTCCAATTTATGTTGGGAAATGCAGTTGATTCTTATTGTTTAGTAATAGCTGCACACATTTACCGAGTCCTTAAAACACCCTATGCATTAATCTAAGAATTCCACATGTAGTTACCGATTTCATCTTGTAAGATAGGTTGTGAATATTTTTACTGTTGAGGATATTAAAGCATAAAAAGGGAAAATGGCACATTAAGAAAGTTGAGAAGACATTTCACCCAGCTGGCCTCACTTGAGAGCCTCTGCATGTGAACTCACTCTACAGTGACAGGTGTCGAATGGTGCCTACCACTGGTTTAAGTCTTTGCCGCAAGTTAGAGAATATATTTACAAGTGGGATAGTATATGTATGTCTAAGGGATAAAATTGTAGTGTCAGTTTTGATTTATGGGACAGACTTCCTTTTACTATCTAACTGATCATTTTGTTAACCATTGATTATGATTTGCTAAGTCAATAGAAGATACGGAATATTGATTTCTCATACTATATTATTCGTACTGACTGTCATTTAGTGAGTGCTTACTGTGTGCCAGGCACTCTTCCAAGTGTTTCTTGTATTAACTCAACAACGATGTGATGCTATCTTTGGAACATGTTAGCGTAAATATTTTTAATGCAGGAATCGATCATTTATATTAGCTCCCAATGAAAACATTCGCTTCTTCCATTCTTTTACTCAATAAAATAATTTAATTATATTCATTTTCTTCATCTTAAACATTATTGAGATAAATTTACTTTAGCGTCACGTGGAAATTATTTATAGCAAGAAAATATAGAGAGAGATAAGGGCTATAAGTCATCATTAAAAAACAAAAAGCTGGGGCTAATTAATTGTATTCACAAAGCTTTCAAGCTATCCCATCTCTGGGAGGGAAAGACATAGGTTGAGAACATTTAATATCAGAATAGATTTATATAGTACTAGCTTTTTCTTAAAATGGTGCTTCTGTGTGAGGAGCTGTTTTTCTTAGATACCTTTATGAGCCTCTTTTTGATTGAAGCAACTGAAAAATGCTAAATTGTTGGAAAATTGTCTCTACATAAAAGAGCAAAGAAAAAATTATATGTGAAAAATATATCATCTGTGATTAAGAAAACAAAGACACCAACCCTGAAACCTCAGTACAGTATAATCTCCAGTTTGCTGATTGTGATTTTTGGCCTCCATTTATATTTGAGTCAGTAATCTTCAAACTATTTTGCTCACGTATACCATGAAAACACTTATTTTGGACAATCACATACTTCCTTGCACCTTTTTAAGTCAATATAAAAATTTTTATTATAGGTTTATACTTGTAGTAGTACCATATTGTTAATATTAAGGTTTAAATAATAAAATAATTACATCATTTTAAAAAATGTTTTCAGCGGAATATTAAAATCGTGATGATTTTCTCCTTACTGTCATTTAAATGATCTACAAAAAAGCTCGTTTTGTAACAGTCCGAAATTTTATATTGTTCCTTCTTCCCTCGCCAATCTTTATCCTGATATAATACAGTCAATCGATTATTCACGGATTCCACATTTGCGAATTCTCCTAAATGCTAACCTGGGCCTGTGCCCCCGATCAACCCCGTGGCATTTCCCAGGCCCTTGCAGAGTGAGGACATCTGAGTTGCTCTGTGCAGCTTCAGAGCTGAGGTCGGATGAGGCGACGCTCTGCTGTCCTTGCTCGGCTCACACTTTGAACAAGTGTCCTTTGTGAGGGGCGTTTGGTGCCACGTTTTCGTATTTTTGTGCTTTTGGCTGTGACTTTGCTGATTGACGTGCCTCCCGAGCGTGGTGCCAACGTGCTTCCTACTGTTCTTCAGCCCAGAAGGCCGAGACGCGTCCTGTGGGGAAAACGTGTGTGTTGGAGGTTTGTCCAGGTCAGGAGTGAGTATTCGTGCTGTCAGCCGTGAATTCGATGTTAATGAATCGAGCCTAGGCATTAAATTAGGTGTCTTCAAATGGACACGCACGTAAAACAAGGCTGCGTGTTGGTTGCTGATGACATGTGGCCAGAGACTCGCAGGAATCCCTGTATTTCTCCTGGGCACATCGGCTCAGCGTTCGCCGATTCGGTGTTTGTGGTGACTTTATAGAATGTAACTCCTGAGAGTAACAAAAACGGACTATTTTTTGTTTTAAATTTCTTTCTGCATCACACTGAAATACATCTCTGCAACAAAAACACGGATAAATGTTGAAATTTAGGATATACATTTAAATTCCCTGGTATCGTAAGCCTCGGCATTAACAATTTCTACTGGATTGTGATACCGTTATGGGTATTTTTTTGGTATAAAATTATTAAAACAATATAAGTATACATTTGGATGAATAATTTTTGTTGGTGTTTTTGACAAATAATTATTAAGCATAAACATCGCATTAGAAATGCATCCTTAGATGGATCGGGTCATTTTTCTGACGGATAACATGTGCCTGGATGATCATTACTTATTGCTAGCATGGGATAAGCACAGCATCATTCTGTTCTGTTCATTTTTACAGGAGTAAGCCCTTGATCGAATAAATAAACATATGGGAATAGAAAGGATTTTACTATAGCAGCATTACTTCATTCTCTTAAGGCTTCCAAATTACAATATGAGAAAAATGACTTAGTAATTCTTCATTAAGTTCTTTCGGTGCTTTCTCCATTTAGAACCCAATTGCGTCCATCTTTAATTTTGTTTAAAACAGAGAATTTGCAGCTACCCATTTGGAAAAAATAATCGTGTAGAGTCACTTTCAGTTTCTGAGAACTGACCATTAATTTTACCTGCTTTTTCGTTTAGAGGCATCTTATTTAATCTGATACATTTTGAAAAGGTTGGGAAAAGTGAAGTATTGTCGATTTCAATATACCTTTGCCAGTGCAGCATGTATGATTCAATGGTTTTATCTCACTCCGAATATGTTTTTATCAAAGTCTTGGAGCCACATCTGTAACTTATTTAATTTATGGAAAACACCTGCCTTTTGACAGGATTGGCAAAACCAGTCTTTACCAAATTAGTCAGCCAATAAGAATTAATTCGTTAGAGAACAAAAAAAAAAGGGCCCTCACCGTCATCTTGTTATAACTTAATACTTATATTGCAGTGGGCGAGCGGCTGTTCATCTGGCCGGATGACTGGGCGGGTGAGTGGATGGAGGGAGGGAGGGATAGGAGGCGGGTGGCCAGGGGTAGGAGGTGGACCTTCGCCAGCAGTTAGTTTCCCAGATGAAATAAGGTGTGCGCACCTGCAGCATTGCAGGCAAAGGCCTTGGCTCTGCACCCCTGGGGCTCTCCCCGAGAGCAAGTTACATCTAGGCGACATGGTGCAGTTTGTCCGGTCCCAGCCACCCGGCCCCACCCGGCAGTGGTCGCAGCCCGAATCTCGAACGCGGTTCACTGCACTGCGGGCCGACGCAGGAGAGAGGATGCTCGGTCACCTGTGACTCGGTTGTCTGTCCAGCTTTGACACCCTGCGCTCAGCACCGAGCGAGGCCGGGAGGGGTGAGCAGCGTGCCTGTCTTCTGGGCAATGGGGAAGCGTTGATTCTGATGAGAAGGGAGAACGGAGAGGTCTTCAGTGCTACCTCAGCCACAGGTGTGTTCCCAGACACACCAGTTTGTGAATGGGTGTGTGAGGACGGGGACACGGAGGGCCACCTCCTCACACTGGGGTAGCGGAGGCCCACGTCAGCGTCCTTGGTTCCCGTCCCTGCAGCTTTCCTTATAAATCTCAGGCAAAACCGTTTCCGCCTGTCTATTCATTTCAAAAGCAGAGATAGTAGATGCAGAGTCCCAATTATCTCTCAGAGCCGTGGTGACGTTCAACGGAGATAATGTCCGTGAAAGCACTTTGGAAACAGAGAGGCCCATCCGAGCGCGAGGAACCATTATCAGTGTCCCAGAGTCACTTTAGATCAATTACAGTGAATTACCAAGCACAGGGAAATAGAACTCCATCTGGCAAATCTTTCTTATCGAAAGAAAATGAAAAGGTGGACTTCTTAGTTACCCAAACATTACTATTATGCAATCGATGTAATAACCACAATATTTCAGGCCTATGTTGAGCCTTAGGAAAAAGCTAATAATTATTGAAACTTACAATGTGCTAGGTACTTATCTAAATACTTTTTGTATATTCATTTAATTCTCACAACAGTTTTACGAGGCGTGTACTATTTCTATCTCCTGTTCTGTAGAGAACACACTGAGGATCAGAAACGGGGTGGCAGGGTTACAGAGTCGGTGGGGCGCAGGCCTGGGCTTCGAGCCCCAGCAGGTGACTGGTAGAGTCCACGGTCTTAGCCACAGATCCCTAATTCTGTCTTTTCCCACGTCCTGTTCTTCACCTCCCGCAATGTGACTTCTACTGAAAAACTAAAGAAGAAAATGGAAGAATTAGTCAAGGAAAGAGGAGTTGGGATGTGTGGAGAAGGCGAGGGAGGGAGAGAGGACGGCAGCTCCGTGACGTCCCTTCTCATAAGGACACCGATTTGTCGCGAGAGCCCCGCCCTCACATCCTTTTCTAAACCTCATTCTCTTCTCAAGACGCCACCCTCAAATACCATCACACTGGGGGTGAAGGCTTCACAATCTGAATGGGGGGTGTGCAAAATTCAGTCCATAGCCAATGGTTCTATGTACTCAATTATGAAGAACAAAGCCAAACTCCACATAATCGAATTGCCTTGCGTTTGCTGAGGTCCTTAGCGTTGCTGATGCTCTTTTCCTTTCTGAGGGTCTGAATTCCCATCTGACGTAATTTCCCTTCAGTATAGAGACATTTTTTTTTTTTTTTTTTACTATTTCTTTTAGGGGAGTCTGCCTGTGACAGATTCTCTTCGTTTTCTTTTATCTTAAATTTATTTATTTTTTCCTAGAAGATATTTTCTTTGGATATAGAAATCTGTGTCGACAGGGCTTTTGTGCTGTTTTTTTGTTTGTTTGTTTTTTTTTGTTTTTTTTTTTTGTTTTTTTTAATTTGAACGCTTTAAAGATGTACTCTCGGTCTGGCCTCCATTATTTCTGAGAAGTTAACCATTAATTACATTATGTTAAGACTGTGTGAGGGACCTTTTCTTTCTGTTGCTTTCCAAACGTGGTCATTGGCTTCCAGTACTTTGTGTCCTTACTCATGTTGATCATGCTTCGTGTTTGTTGAGCATCTTGAATATGTAAATTTATTTATTTCATCACATATTTCTAAATTCTGGGCATTATTTCTTCAAATTTTTCTGCCCAATTATCTCTTCTTTCTTTTTATAACTCAAATTACGTACATGTTAGACAATTAGATATTACCTACGAGGTCCCTATGGTCTGTTCTTTTTTTTTTTTTTTTAGTCTTTTTTTTCCACTGTTCTTCATTAACATTTTCTCTCATCTCTATTTTGTTATTAAACCTGTCTAATACACTTTTATATTGTTGTTTTACTTCTCTAATTTCCATTTGAATCTTCTTTACAATTTCTGTTTCTCTGCTTCTCTGCCCTGTCTTTCCATTCATTCCAAGAATATTTTGTTTTACTTCATTAAGGACAGTAATTAACACTTGGCCATTTTAGTTTTGTTTCCTAGTTCCAAACTTAGAGGCACCTCAGGGTTTGTCTTAACTGATTTTCTTTTCTCTTGAAAATATGCTTTATTTTCTCGGTTCTTTCAAATGTCGGCTAATTTTGGACTTGTATCCTGGACATTATGAATCTAAATTTTGCAAAGTCTGGATTCTGTTGTCTTTTCTCTGATGACAGTTGTTTCTTTTGTTTCATGAGGCAATTATTTTGGCTGGATTTGAACTGAAAAATCTGTTCTTTGGGCACCAGCTTTGGAATTGGTTCAGATTTTTTTTTTTTTAAATAAACTTTTATTTAAAGCAGTTTTAGCTTTAGAGATAGTACGGGGAGTCCCCAGTATACTTCACCCCCAGTTTCCCAGTTTTTAACATCTTATGTTATTATACTACATTTGTTATCATTACTAAACCAATGTTGATAATTCTCATGAACTAAAGTCTAAACTTCACTCAGATTTTCTTTGTTTTTGCCAAATGGCCTTTTTCTCTTTCGGGATTCAGAATACCGCACTGCATCCAGTCATTATATTTATGCCTCCTTAGGTCACTCTGGGTGGGGACAGCTTTTCCGACTTCCCTGGTTTCTGGCGTACCAGTCAGGTAGTTTTTAGACCATACTTCAAGTGCGTTTTGTCTGATGCTTTTCTCGGGAGTAGACCAGGGTCATGCGTTTTCGAGAGGAAGACCACGGAGATAAAATGCCGTTTTCATTCGGTCGGTCTTATCAAGTGAGCACAGAGTCGACGTGACTTCGCTCTGCTGCTGTTGGCCTGGATCGTG
This sequence comes from Pteropus medius, assembly GCF_902729225.1. Classification (NCBI taxonomy): domain Eukaryota; kingdom Metazoa; phylum Chordata; class Mammalia; order Chiroptera; family Pteropodidae; genus Pteropus; species Pteropus medius. The sequence continues at coordinate 3,001,309 of NW_024340700.1, read as the reverse complement.
TGGCCGAAGTCCTTTCCCCAGATTCCCCTACGGAGAAGTGTCACTCGATCACCCTTTCCACACTGCGTTCTTTGGAGGGGAGCCAGTATGTGCAGCCACATGCAAAGGGCGGAGGTCACACTGTCCTCTGCCGAGATGCTTCGTCTTATGCACCGTCGGGGGGCAGCGGTCAGCCGGAGAGGTGGGTAGACGGAACTTTGAGATTCCCTTTCTGGCTCCTGTCCTTCAGAGATCCCCCCAGCTTTGGTTCCCTCAGATTCGATGTTTTGCTTCTTCGGGCTAGAAAGACTGGTTCTGCCACCCGTGCGCCTGCAGCCCTGCGTGCCACAGCCGGTGTACGTGGCCGCAAGCTAAAAGCTGTGAAATCGAGCTTACAGGTCTTTGCTCCTCCTGGTGTGTACGCCCTACCAGAATCTTCCTTTTTTTTTTTTTTGTTCCCTCCTCTGTGTCTTCAAGTATCTGCTTTCTCTACGAAGTTCAGATGTTACAGTTGTTTTCTGCAAGGCACTTGGTCTGGTAGCATGTTACTCGGTCATTACAAAAAGCAGAAATCCTGGGCTCTGTTTTACACTGTCATGGTGAATGTGGGGAGGCTCAATGAGGTTTCTGATCAGAAAGAAATTAAAGGATAATTAGGCATTAAGAATTATGTAAGAAGTTAATAAAGGATGATATCAGACAGCATATGGTCAAGCACTAGGTTATGTGATATCAATAATAATTTAAAAATAGTAATAGCTAATAATAACCTAGATCCTTGTAACAGCCCAGTAAAGGTTAAATCGTGTGCGCAAGGTCAACTGACGTTGAGCCGAGATCCAGAAAATTCAGTCTAGTTCTAGGGGATGATTTTGCGATCTCCTTGTCCCGATGGTTAATTGAATAGTAGTTTTCATGGTGCTGTTTCCTAGAGCTGCACTCAAGGAAAACCGTGCTCGCCGCCCTGACATGTGACGCTGAAAGGTGGCAGCGGCATAAAGGCGCGAGGCGGAAACAGGGCCCGAGAGTAGGGTTTCCGCCCACGAGCCGGATTCAGAGCTCACAGCTGGATGGGCTGCTCTGTGACCCCGGTTTTCAAAGGAGTTTCACTTCGATGGTCCACCTTAGTCACCTCTGTTCCAAGGGATCAATCGCTATGACTAGTGACCTGTTTTCTTATCAGTGCATTATGGTGTTTATTCGTAATACAGATTACGAGTAATGTTTATTGATATGCTGTTTATTTCTAATGCTGTTATAGGTGTCATTAAAACAATGCATTTCAGAACTTCTAATTTATAATGAAATCTCGGAAAATGGAGATAAGCTAAATTCTTGATCATGTCCCTTCGTTCTTGGAAGTTTTCTATCCATTATGAAATGTAGCAGAAGCCAGAAAAACAGACTACTTGATTTAGCATTTACGCTCATCTCATCTAATCTGTCTTAGTTACAGTCTGTCGAGACGATGGACGCTGCTTTAATTCAGCTCTGCTCTAGGTGACTAAAGTTAGGGAACTATTTTCAGAAGACAGTTGTGCCCTGTACTAAAAGAACAGGCTCTGCACTAAGGACTCTTTCCAAAGTCTCGTAATACATCCACACACCTCAGCGCTTCCTTTATAACAGGCATTGGAGGAGGCGTACATCATCTCCATTTAGCAAGTAAGGAGGCTAAGAGTCAAGATGACCATGCACTTGTCCTAAATCCTAAAATTAGCAAATGACACAACCAGGATTCAGATGACTCTTTTTCTGGCTCTAAAGACACTCTGCTAGTCTATGGCCATGCTACCCTGAATGTGCCCGATCCCGTCTGATCTCGGAAACTAAGCAGGGTCGAGCCTGGTTAGTATTTGGATGGGAGACCACCTAGGAAGACCAGGTGCCATAGGCATATAAAAAATAAAAATAAATAAATAAAGACACTGCTTTCTACGACTGTTTAAGAGGCGGTGGAAGGAGAGGGTCGGGTGCTTCCCCCCTCTCCTCCCCTCTCCTCCCCTCTCTCCTCTTTTGTTCCCCAAAGTACAGATGGGACATGGCACGTTTCTCACACATGCCCCACTGCAAATGATGCTCCAGGAAAGCACTAGTCATTTGGTTATGGATGATCAGGTCGGTGTAAGATGTTCGTTCTTCCCCACGCCGACATTTTAGCTGCCCTTTGATCGCTCTTTCCATTGAAATCCATCCCATAAATCTGCCATGTTGTTTGAACATACTTGCTTCAGAAGTATTTATGAGATGCGTTCAAATGTAACAAGTTCAGAGACTGTAAACTTCTTTTTTTAAATTATAAGGAAAAGAAAAGGCTTTCAGATACTAATGGTTTAAGTAGTGGGACAGAATCGTCTGGTATGTTTTTTGAAGTTTTGTTTCCTGTAGTTTTTTGTTTTGTTTTGTTTTTTGTTTTTTCTAACTTTTGTCCGTAAGGCAAGATTTCCAGAATTTGAACCCCTGGAGAAAAAAGTCCTCAAGCTAAGATCTCCTAGACTTTTGATCCCTTTTTTTAGTAGCTTTTAGAAAGTTCCCAGTTGCTTCTTCCTATATTCTCCCTAGGCCGTTTGCTTTTTGAAGAAGTCTATTCACGCTCCTAGAACATCAAGTTTAGAGCCGGGACCACATACCTTTTGTCTCTAATCGCCCCTCGCTCGTCCTCCGTCTGTTCTGATGCGTTGGTTGTCTTATGGTCTCTGATCTGAGGATGCCGCGAATATACCTCCAGGGCTTCCAATACACTGTTTTTCCCTTATAATTTCAACAGTGTCTCATGACATCCACTTGAAAGTATATCGAAAGCACCTTTTCCCCTGTAATTGTTTTGTTCCCCCATCGATTGTCTTGATTTGGAACACGTTTGTCACTTCCAATTCTTATTTTTCCGACATACTTTCCACGCTGGCACAGAACGCCAGGCTTTCGCTCGTGCGCTGTCGCCTGTGCCACCGGCTCTCCTGCCGGGTCGTTTTTACCTCATTCTGTCTTAGAACCGTCATTTCTTGCTCTCTTTTTCTCAGACCTTCACAAGAGCTTTTCCTGTTTTAATCCCGTTTTCTGCCGCTCACCTGTGTAGGGAGTATCTGAATTATGTTATGAAGCCTTTGTCGTGGCTGTGGTTTCTTTCTGATCACAAGGAAAAGGAATGTGGACTTTTCCTCGGAGACTGTTTTAGGCAGCCCGTTGCAGTAGGAGTGGAAGGGGGTTTAGAGTTAGGTTGAACTGAATTTGAGTTCTGATTCCAACACAAAGTAGCCGATGTCCTTAGGAAAGCGACTGAGATTCTCTAGGTCTCGATTTACCATTCTATTAAATAAGGATAATAATATTGACCTTACTGGGTCACGGGGAAGCTTAGAGATAGCATCATGTGCGAGGTGTAACTTCTGCCACGTCGTAAGTGCTTGATCCTTATTGGCATTGCAGGTTTATTTTATTAGAGTTATTAGTAGGTGGGCATCTCACATTTGAATTGAGAACGAGTTAGTGGCGATGCTCTATTTAAAGGACATACAGTGATAAATAAGCTATCACGCCTGGCTTTGAAGAATTTGTCATCTTTTAATAAAGGTAAAGTATGTACCCAAAACATCGAAGGCAGTGCAAATATCGATTGTTTTTGAAGGCTACTACGCCACACTTGTAAATACTATACGCGTTATGTAATGAATCACAGAACATCTTCCATGGTTTATCCAGACGTGGAAGTTAGGGGACTGAGAGTTAATGAGCGAGGGTTCGTACGTCCATCCCAGTCCAGAAGCTGCTCGTGGCCCTACAGGGATGGGTGCCTGCGTAAGTCCTTCTGACTCCACAGAGTGTGCTCGTGGCCTCTGTGCACCACTGCTGCCATGGGAGAATGTGGCGACTATTGCAAGCGAATGCCACTGGAGTCGCGAAGAGGTGGGCTCTGCCCCCGGGGGGCCAGGACTGAGAGGCCCCTCGGAGGAGGTCACGGTCCGGGTGGATCGTGGAGGCGAGCCGGCTTTCCACCGACGGAGCTGAAGGAGGCATGAATCAAGACGAGAGATGCGTCCAGTGCTTTTCTGCGGTTTTTCTCCGAGCACTTAGTTTAGCAGAATCCGTGTGGGGGCTACAGAGAAAATGCTGGGAAGCAGGTTCATGCCAGGCGAGAGGAGGGGGCTTGGGGTTTTCTCCGCAGTGGTCGCTATGAGACTTTCAAGTATCTGCTGCGAGATGGTCAGAGCTCTGCGTCGGTCAGGCGTACTCTGCAGAATGGCATAGGACATACTGGAAGCGAAGCGGTAAATCAAGACTCCGGTTGGAAGGCCATTGCAAGAACTTGGAAAAGATTTATCGAGAGTAACGGAAATGGAAAGGAGAGGACAGATGGGAGGGACATTGCCGAGGCGGTGTGGCAACTGAGCGAGGAGAAGGCTTGCACGAGGCTGCAGGGTTGCAGCCCGGGCCTCCAGGGGAATAGTGGTTCCAGTAAGAGAAGTGGCGTCACTAGTTTCCAAAGTAAACACAAACTGGTATCTCCATAAGGCCCAGCGGAGACTGGGCTGGGACCCCCGATGCCCAGGGCTCTTACGCACAGCTGGGGTGGGGCGTGGGGGTGGGGGGTCTGCTCCCTCGTCTTTAATGCAGCTAGACTTTTCTCCGCTGCTATAGAGCAGGTCCCTAAATAATTTCGTTTCCTTATAATGTCGATGCGACGCAGTAGGACCTTAGCTCTTGTTTACGTCAACGAGCCCAGGGTAGAACTGGTTTCATTACCGTTGTTTCACTTAAAGTCACAGAACGAGGACCTCCTGTACCAAGAGCGCGAACCCAATGCGTCTGAGTTCTGTGGAGCGGGGCTCGGTGGAGGGAGCCTGTGTCTGCACAGGCTGTCAGAGGCGAATCTCTGAAAAACTCAAGGGACTCTTAGTTCAGGCGAGGAAGCGCTCCGCCTGAGTCCCGTTCCCCAGGACAGACGTCGAAAGGAGCGTGAAGTTTTCTTTGTGGGTCACTGACTAATACATGAAAGGGAAACTGTGTTTCTCCAAGCCTCGTTCGACAGCGCTGTACGCGAAAGGAAACGTATGCAGTTCACCGGGGGCTGAGATTGGGTCAGGGTTGGTTCAGAAACGTTGCTGTTGCCACTTGAGAGCTTTGACGAATGCTCACTTTCTTTTTTTCTCCCCTCCAATTGTCTTGGGCAGTGTTTGTGAGGTTCAACTCCAGCCATGGTTTCCCAGTGGAGGTCGATTCCGCCACCAGCATCTTTCAGCTCAAGGAGGTGGTTGCTAAGCGACAGGGGGTTCCGGCTGACCAGTTGCGTGTGATTTTCGCAGGGAAGGAGCTCAAGAATGACTTGATGGTGCAGGTGAGTCTCCTTGGTGGGCTGTTCCTGAAATGCAGCCAGCCCCATTGCTCATGCGGCTGGCGCTGCCAAGCTGACATTCATGCCTGACATCTAATAGAATAAATAGTGCCTGGGGATTCCTTGAACTTTACTCCACACCGCTTCATTAATTCTGACCTTCTTAATTATGCATTAAAACAGCAAGCAGGACGGGTTGGAAGAACAACCGTGAGAGAGAGAGAGAAAACACACAAACTGGGCTTAGTGCATAAACGTTTACTGACTGTGCACGCAGCAAGGCACGATCTCGGTGTCTGTTCAATTTCTACCTACTTATTCCGTTTGAATCTTAATGAGGAAGGATTCGAATAAACTGCTCCCAATCAGGCTACTCACTCGCTGTGCGGTGCGGGATTTGCAACCCAATTGTGACCCCTGGAGGAGAGAGGGGAGCCTGCTGCTGGCGCTGGCGGGGAAGGGCCGGGCTCAGGGCCCCAGTCACAGGGGGAGTCTGGAGCTTGCCCCGCCCCCGCCCCCACCCCCCGTGATTGGTCTGAAGCTGGTGATGAGGGAGGATGGAGCATGGCAGAAAGGCCACCTCCGTGCTGAATTTCATCAAGCTCCAGGGAAATTATCTCTAGAATGGGCCCCGAAATGTGAGAGAGGGAGCAGGGCACGCGCGTGTGTGTGCGTGGTGCGCACACGTGTGTGTATGTGGCGTGTGCCTGTGTGTGTGTGTGTGGCTGTGCCTGTGTGTCCTGTGTTTGTGGTGTGCATGTGTGCATGTGTGTGTGGCATGTGCCTGTGTGTGGCACATGAGTGGGGGGTGTGTGTGTGTGTGGCAGGATGTGCCTGTGTGTGGCGTGTGTGTGGCATGTGTGGCGTGTATGTGTGTGTGCGTGGGTGTGTGTGATGAGTGCCTTCCCCCGCCCCCACCGTCCCCAGTTCCACGAAGCCCGTGTCCCTGCATCTGGGGTTCCACCCGGAACAGGGACTCTGGAGGGATAAGGGGAGCACTAGCTGGGCGACAGGAGGACAGTGCTGTCACCTAGGAGTCTTGGCCGTCATGCACTGGGGAAGCATGCCCTTCAGCGCAGGGAGAAGTTACTCCTTGTGGAAGCACGACAGAGGACATGCTCTCTGGGGACCCAGAGCACCCTGCAGACAGGTTTCCTTTTACGGAGCCAGCACAGGTCCACTGTGCTCCTGTCTGCAGACGTGTAAGGCCCCGCTGTGTCCAGGAGCAGCTATGTCCAGCCACACAGAGGCCCCTCTTGTTGACGTCCATTGCTCAGTCTCCTCCATGTTGACATTACCCGCTTTGTGAGATGCGTTCAAGGTACAAAGGATGCTGTAGAAATGCAGGTGGCCCCACCCGTGGGCGGCTCCCTCTGAGGGCAGAGGTGCTAGCTCTGGGCCACAAACTGCTGTGCCTGGCTTTTAGGCAGTTTGTTTCTATAAGGAGGTGTCTGCGCTGAAAAGGGTTTTGATTTTTTTTTTTTATTTCAGTCAGCTAAAAAGCTTTTACCGTAGCTGCCAACCTCTAAATCCAAGAATGTTTTCTCCACAAACAAACGACTTTAAAACAGCTCCTTGAACCTAAGTGATTTGTCCCGCCAGGCGTTCTGCGGTTCCGAGGTCTGCAGCGTCACACCTCTGCCACCTGCCCGAGCAGATCGGTCAGACTGATTGTAACAGGAGATTGATTTTTACAACCATTTATGGAAAAGCTATGTATTGATTTAGAGTCTCTATTTTGAGAGATACTTCTTAAAAACTTCTAATGCTCTGGGATTCTCAGGGGATCCCAAAGACGGGCCAAACCCATCCCTGCTTTTGTGGGGACCGCTCTGTGTGGGGTTCCAAGATCAAGAGGAATATTAGGCTGAACCACGTGGCCCAGGTTAAAACAGCGAGACATTTCCTGTGCTTCAGCCTAATAGATGAGGACTCGATACCCCTTACGGGACAAAGGAAGCCTGAGTTCCCTCAAGGTGGCGAAAACAGACCTGAACGGAGGTGACCGCAGCTTCCAAGGGGGAAGGGACACTGAGGGCTCCAGGGAGGGAGCGGGAGCACGGCCTGCGCCGGGGAAGGCACGAGTTCCTGTTCCAGAACCCGGAGCAGGCGCCGACGACGGGGCAGGACGGGAATTTGGAGTTGTGTGGACAGAGCCCTGACCGCCTGGCATTGCGGTGATGCGCCTGGGGAGCTGGAGCAAAGCAGGGTCCCGCGGGAGAAACGGGAGTCGGAGGCCGGGGTGGCTGCGGGAAGGCCGAGGGGCTCTCACACGAGGTGGCCCTTGGTGGCAGCAGCAGGTCTGTGTGGACATGTGCCGTGGGCAGTTGAGAAAGCAGGTGTGGGGCTTTGGGGCTCACTGCACATTTACGGGCGACTGCCACGGAGGAAGGGGTTCAGAGCCCTGAGCAGCTCCTTTGCTCACAGAGTAAGGCGGGGAGCCAGGCGAGGGGGCATCATCCGCCCACGGGACCGTCTTCAGGACGTTTTCGGGGGAATGACTGGCAAGGAAGCACATGCACAGGAGGAGGAGAGCGAGGAAGGGAAGGGCCTCTGGATGTGGGGACAGCAGTGCTGGCTCAGTGGCTCCAGGACTCCAGTCCAGGACCCCGGAAGGCGAAGGCTAGAACGCGGGGTTCAGAGTGAGTCGCGGGAGTGTGTATTGAGTGGGGTTCAGCTTGTCAGAAGGTAGGGGGGACTGGGGATCAGTTGCCTGACGACCTGGGACCCCAAGTCCTGGCCCTTGGCGGGGTGGGTGGCTGACTCTTAACATGGTCATCATCAGTGTGAAAAAGCACTTTTATATTCTGATTTTCTTCTGCTTAATGTTGTCTCTTATGCATTTTCATGTTGTTTTATAATCTTTGTTTTCAAGTGCATGGATGATACTCTATAGTTTATATCATAGTATTACTCAAGTATTTAGGGAGTATCCAGTTTTTTAATATTACAAACTAAGACAAACTGATTTTTGAAATGTATCTTACCTGCTTAGAGAATGTGGCCTCTGTGCGTTTTACTTTGCTCTTTCGTAAAACGGGAACAGTAACGGTGCCTGTCGCTGGGATTTCGTGGGGGCTACAATGGCTAATTTCTGTGGCGCTCTCGGCACAGAGCATGACAAGTAGTAAACACTATATACATGTCGGCACTGATTAGCGTCATCGTCATCGTGATCGTCGTTATCGTTATTCGGCAGTTACTTCAGAGTCTAAGAGGTCACCATGAATGACACAAGACTCCTTTTCACCATGAATTAGGATGAGCATACCTGCAATCAATTAGAGAGTTAAGACAATGATAACAGGATAGGTATCTTGCTGGGGTGAATATATGTGTGTATTTGTTTATGTGTGTGTGTATATATGTGCTTGTATAATTGTTATATATTTTCACTGAAAAGAACTCTGTGGAGTTTATAAATACATTTTGACCCTTTCATATGCAGGTTTTACTTATCTTACGAATAGTGGAATTTGGATGTAGCAAGCTTAAAACATTTTATAGTTCCGCTAAACAAATTTGGTAAAAATGGAAAACTATAGTTGTAGTGTTCGGCAGAGATTCATCATGGTATTATTGCTTTTAAAATATATTTTCGTAAAGTGGATCTCTGCTACACTCTGTTAGAAGCAAATTGGAGAGAGTTATATGTTTTTCTATTCCATAAACAGTGTCTCTTTCTGTTTTTTCCTTATACCTGCAAGTACACAGTATAAAATATTAATCTTTCCCGTATTATTTACAGTGAGTTGATATTTTTTCTTTGGAAAGAGTTCTTGTCAGCTCGTGCAATGAGTATTCGGGGCCCATTGAAATGACGGCTCACTCCTTCTCTTGTGCCCCAAATCTGACACGCTACATATCAAACATCCCTGAAATCACCTCTACGTGATTTTACGTTTACTATTAAGAATCATACAAAGAAAATAAGGTTTTAATGCCATTGTGTATACCAAAACTGATGGTCTTTGCAATTAGATCCCGTTAAAATGACAGGGACTCGTGAATGTATATAAGAACTGTTTGAGCAGAATTTATTGTATTCACAGAAGCTGTATTATTATCAATATCATTAATATCAATAAGGTTTATTAGCTAGTGTATTAGAGTTCTCCAGAGAAACAGAACCATCAGGCTCGGATGAAATAGGGAAAGTTGGGATGAGATGGGATCAGATAGATAGAATATAAGGGGTTATTTCATGCAGTTATGGAGGTGGAGAGGTCCCGAGGTGTCTGCAAGCTTAGCTCCAGTCCAAGTCTGAAGGCCCGACAACCAAGAGAGGTGACAGTGTAGATCCAGCCTGTAGGCTGGTAGGCTCGGGACCCAGGAAGAGCTGATATTTCAGTTCAAGTCCAAAGACAGGAAGAATACCAGTGTCCTGACTTGAATGCTTCTGGGAAGGAGGAATTTAATCTTATTCCTGGGAGGGTCAGCATTTTTGTTCAGACCTTCAAGGATTGGATGGGGCCCACCCATATTGGGGAGAGTCTACCCGTTCGAATGTTAATCTCACCCGAAACGTCCTCACAAACACACCAACACTCGTGTCTCACCAAACGTTTGGGCTCCCTGGCTCAGTCAAGTAGACACATAAAATTAACCATTACAGCCTGGACATGGAAACCTCGTTATATTTAATTAAGGCTATAGGGAAGTCACTCTATTTGTCGTCTCTTTGCAATAATGAATTAGACATCCAAACTAGGAAATAAAGTACGACTTACTTTTGCCCAGAAATTTTTGCTTCATGAGAGGATTCATCCAGATGGATACCCCTAAATTCCTTTAAACAAATATTCAATTTTATGATGCTAAAATGTATATACACATTTGGAGACCATCGTTTCGTATAATAGGTCATTCTGCGGTAGGCATTAAAGGGCATCAGTTTATTGCCCCTATTCTTCTAAGCTTTGTGAGATGACAAGATTTAGGATTGGAAGGCCAGAGACATTTAGACTTTAATAGCTTAGGCTGTAAATATTAAAGAAAAATAACCCCCAAAAGCCAGATTATTTAATGGGCTATATTTGTAGTGATATATACTATATATATTTCAAAATTTGTAAGCAGTGAAAACCAGCTTTCACTGAAAGGGTAAATCATATCCAATGGCTAAAGAATTCAAGTGTTTGAAATCTGTAAGAAAATGTACCTGTTATTTTCAGAAACGTTATAGGTTGTTTTGATCATATCTCTAATTAACCTGCTAAACTCTGAAACTAAAAACTGCACAGGGACATTGGGAATGCCCTGTGTGTGCCTTGAACCGCCCCTAACAAAAGCAAACATCGTGTAGCTAACTTTTTGAAAGCTGGTGTTTTCTTAATGTCCTTTTAATTATTTTTCAGCATTATTATTTTCCTTTTAATATACTTAGGCTGTATTTTTATGACTATAGAATTAATATATGGTCGTTATAAAAATTCAAATGACAGGGAAAAGCGTACAAACAGCCCCCTATAACTCTGCTTCTGTGTTTTTAATAATTAAGAACGGTTCATTACTAATCATTCTTTATATGATAATATGTAGGCTATCACTTATAATATTATTATTTATTCCTTTAATTTTATCAAGGTGTCATGTATTTTACTGAAATTATTACCTCAAGTATACCTGAGTACATTAAAGAAGCAAACTTTTGATATTTCTGTAACTTGTTAGGTCTCAGTTTAGTGATTTAGGTGTTGAGAAGCCAGCCAGTTGTTTTCATATAAGACTTTATGTTAAAGCCTAGGCATTTATTTGCAAGTTTGATGGTTATATTTTGTTAAACGGTATGGAATTGGCAGAATATTTTTGATATTTTTGATATCAAAGAATATTCTTTGATATTTTTATGTAATCTTGGACCAGTTGTTCATAACTATTTACTCACTTCTGTTTAGTTACCCTTTATCATTATAGTGCCGTACTTTACAGTACACAGAATGTGCAATGAGAAGTTACGGCTGAGAAAAAAAAACAAAAAAACCCGAGCATCTGAGCTGCGTAGCGTTTTCAGGAACAAGTGCAGAGTCGACCCTGCTGTATGAGGGGCGGAGTGGCGGGCGGGGGTGCTGAGTGGGCTCGCCGGGGTCTCCCTCTCGCTCTCCTGCTCTTTCTTGCTTTTCATAGTGATCATAGATGACATGACCGTCATAGCTTGTCATACAAAGTGGGGCACTTTCAAAAATGGAAAAAAAGGTTCTATTAATAATCACGCCAGGACGACAGTTGTCCAGGGCTTGTAGACACTGATGGCTGCCTCGGGTACTGGGCAGTGTTTCTCAAGTTCTTTTAGAAAGAAAATGTTTTTTGGTGACTTCTCTCAAGCTTAAGACCACATTTCAGTAGCTTTAGACCACAATTTCATTATGACAATTTTCATAATAAAAAAGAAGAGGTTCTGTCTTTTTAACTGGTGAAAGACCTTTTTGAGATTAGAATGCAACTGATACCACAACATTTTAAACAGTTTCTTAAAATTCGTAGTTCCTAGAGGATATGTACACAGGCCGGTTCGAGAAACACCGTTAGATTCTGATTCTTTTTTTCATGCGTTAGTATGTTCTGTTTTGTCATTGGCAAGATTTTAAGAGTCTTAAAGACGAAAGGAAAATGGAAAGAATATGGATGTCGAAAAGTGGGTGTGGTCCGGCTCAGGTTTCTCTCCCAGGAGGTAAAGGGACATGAGGGAGTCAAGTTTTGACGTTTCACTTGAATCTGTCAAAGGACAACTCCAGCAAGGTGTGGCGAGTTGCGGATGCACAAAGTAATACCTGTCACCATCACTAAAATAGCTAAATGACTAAAATATAAAACAGTGACGACGCCAAATGCGGGTGAGGATGTGGAGATACGGGGTCACTCGCATATCGCTGGTGGAAATATGGATGGAAACAGTTCAGCCGCTCTGTAGGAGCACGTGATAGTCCCTTAGAAAACTAACCACACGCTTACCGCATGGCACAGTAGTCACACTCTCGGTCATTTGTCCCAGAGGAATAAAGACTTATGGTCACACAAAAACCAACAGGTGAATGTTTATAGCAGCATCATTCACATCAGCCCCAAATGAGAAACTACCCTGATGCCTTTTGAGGGGCAACTGGTCACCCAAACTGTGGTGCGTCCGCACCCCACGCCAGGCCGGTCCTAAAAAAGCGTGCAGCCCCATGCGAAAGCAGCGAGCCGTCTTCACCAAGAGAGTTCAGTGCTCGCTTCTTTTCACAAATATGTATGTAAAGGAGGAACGAACTATCGATACACATTTTAGATGGATTTCAAGGGAGTTACGCAGAGTGAAGAAAAGCCAGTCCCAAAAGGTCATGTACTGAATGATTCCATTTATATAACATTCTTGAAATGACAAAATTATAGGAGGAAGAGAGACGAGTGGCTACTAGGGGTTAAGGAGGCGCTGGGAGCGGGAGGGAGGAGTGCGTGGCGGCGAAAGAGCCTGTGACCCCTGTGCGGATAGCTGTGCTGTGTCTCGACTGTACCAAGCTGATCGCACGGCTGTGATGTCACCCTGTAGTTTCACAGACGTCACCACTGGGGTAACTGGGAGTGGTGCCTGGGTCTCTCTATTTCATTTCTCGTGACGACATGTGAACCTGCAACGACCTCGAGATAAAGTTTAATTAAAAAAACAAAAGAGAAGTTTTCCCTCTTTCATAGAGGAATAGAAATAATCTCTCCTATAGAAAGTAAGCAAGCATGCTATTTGTGTGTATTTTAAAGGGACAGTGTTTATTAGTGAGTGACTTTCAACATGAGAAGTTAGAAAATAATTTAACTCATCTCAGAGACATTGAAAGACAAACTTGCACTGAGCGTAGGGCCAATAATTCTTATAGAAGTGTTAAGGCATCTTCCTTGAATTCTTAATCAGCATCTTTAGTACCTTGTAGGTCTGAATGGACACAGGTAGTATTTATTTTCAAAGCCTTTCTCAAATTTTCAAGTAAACAAAAATAAACAGTTCTTGACAGTTGTGTACTCTGGTTGTATATATTTTCCGAATGGATTTGAGCCGTGCACGATCGCTGTAGAAAATAAGCGAGCCTCATGCAGCCACTGAGGTTCTAATGGCGACAGGAAACACCCACTCAAAAAGCGTCCCCCTTTCGTGAGCGTCACACACGCATGCAGTGGGAGGGATCCAGGGATGAGGTGGTTCCAGTCACAAACTAAGTTTATTTCAAATCCTTTCAATCTGACTCCTATACAGGAGAGAGAGAGGCTAGATTAAATCGGAACATCGAAACAGTTCGGCCATGATTTTTTCTTTATCTATAAAGAAGAATTCTGCAAAGGACAGTATAAGTGGCCAATACGTTTTACTAAACATTCATTTTTTTCTCCGATTGGAAGACAAAAGGAAGCCAGGTTATATGCCATATACTCTGAGAACAGTCATACAATGGTCTCTTGCATTTGCATAAGTGAGAGTCTCAAACACTTCAGGAAAAAGAATTTTTATTCCCAAGGGCTGACTTGCTAACGAAACGGCTGGCCTCATTCATTTAGGTGAACGCAGATTCCCTCTCGAGCGCTTCCACAGAACTGGCACGTTAGAATAACAGCCGGTAAGCACGGCTAAGTGTCAGAGCCTGGAATCTGAGGATGATCATCTCTACACAGCAAGTGCTCACTTCAGGAAGACCCGAATTTAATCTGTGTCTGGCTATTTACATGTGCCAGCCAGAAAGAGTCTCTGAATGACTTACCTCTTTACATAATTCAGAAGCCTCAGAAATGTTATTTTTCTGTTGAAAGGAAATCTTGACATCTGCGTGCCCCCGCGGGCTTATGAAACGTCTTTGAGGATTGCCATGGATAAACGCAGACTGAAGGGGAGGAAAAAAAAAAAAAACCGTTGAGATTTTTTAGCTTATAAGAGGCTGAAGATATATGGTCTGTGGATTTATCTAATAGGCTCATATCTCTCAGACGTTGCCGCTGCCCTTATTGTGCTCATATCCCAAGGTGTGAGGGAGAGAAACTCAGGGGCAAACCAATCCCTCCAATCTTAACACAGGATGTGTTTTCTTAGAGAATATAAGGCAAAAGCCTGTCTCTTAGGAACCCTGACAAATGAAAGAGGTGCTATTACACACTGAGAAATTTTATTACTATTCAGCGAAGTCCTCGTTGCGAATATTCTGCTCCGCTGTCTCTGTTATTGGACTCAAATGCAGTCTTCCAGCTGACCTGATTTTGTTTCCGATTTCATTGAATATAGTCATCTTCCTTTAGAGAAGAATTTCCGAAACGTGAATCTGTGTCTATACCATCCACCCGAAAGCTTCTAAACCAAAAGATCACTCACCCAAATCCTACCTTTTCCTTCTCTCTCACCAAGTAATTATGACAAGCCCGGGGTTACTTGTCAGAGAGCCAAGAAAGGTTTTATATGAGAAAGCTCTTTAAAGCTCATGTACCAGACTCAACTTATGGCTGATCAATGAGAGTTCCTGTTTCATTCATTTTCCATTTGAAGGGGGGCTCGAGTCACAGCTCGAATTGATAGATTAACATTGGTACATATTCACTTTGCTATCTTTCCTCTTCTTTAGACGTGCGGTAAATGGGAGATGGTGTAAAACATGTAGTAAAAATAATTTATTTTAGTTATAACTTCAGTGATGCCCACAAGACAGAGAACAAAATTAAATAGGACAGGGAGAGTTTTACCTTCCTGTCCTAATGTGTCGTATTTCCTTCAATTAGTTCAATATTGATAAGAATACAGCTCTCAAAAACCATTTAGAAGCAGAATTTTAATTAAACGAAAATAACATCAGATAAGTGGATGTCTGTCGCTGCAGGAGCCTTTGTAAGGCCCTAGAGGATGAGCTCAGAGAGCATTCTTTGGTCATGAGCTAAAACACAGGACATGCAGACTTATTTGCAAGGTATCGAACATCTTGGGTGTTCCTGATTTGTGGGGCAAGCCCGTGATTTATAAAGTTAGAGTGCTCTAGTCTGGACGACTTGTGGATTTAAAAAAATTTGTCTTAGCCTTTTGTGCATCTGTACCTTCATACAGACACACATATTAACTTGGGGTATGCAGTTCTTAGGAAGAAAATTATAAATTTTGTGGATTGCATTTCTGTAAACTGCATTTTGTTGAGGGTTTTATTCTGTCATTAGTTTTATTTTACCTCTAAATGTTTCTTCCTATTGCTGGGTCTGGTCATTTCGCATTCGCAGGGTCAGTCCTCTATGGTTTATCATGAGACTGATTATGGCACAGAGCTCTGCTTTTTAATAAAACATTCTGACATTCGAGGGCGAAGTGGGGCATGTGAGAGCCCCGTGATATTTATGCTTTGGGGTACATCACGAACTCTATTTCAAATGTGTGGACTTTTGAAATCTCAGTATGGTTTTCGCCGAGGATATTTTCTGTTCATTTCTACATCCTTAAGTATTTCAAAGGGAATTGGATCTGTGTGTTTGCATTCAATTTATGCATAATTCATCAAAACATTGTTCTGAAAGGGGAGAAAATAAAAACAAAACAGACATATCTAGTGCTGTCTCAAACTTGGGCACTGAGAACTTCGTAACCTTCAAACGAGGCAACGTGAGCTTCCTCAGTTTACCTGTTTCGCCCCTCAGTCAACTCTCATTTTGAGTAACGTTGACATACACGTTGTTCCTGTAGACGCTGACATTTCTTTGATACTTATTTTTATTACAGGGGAGTTTTATGAGGTCATGTCCAACATATGCTCATTGCCATATGTAACAGAGAAGTAAAACTTCAAGAATGTCACACACTAGGTGAAATCAGTTAGAATTCTACTCTGGTTTCCAGTACACAGATATAATGAAGAGGAGACAAATCACTCTATAAAGTCAGACTTTCTGCAATAGGCAAGTCATTAAAATTCTCCATCGTCTATTTTTCTCATCTATAAATTGAAGATAGGAACAGTGCCTGTATTTTTATAAGATTATTATGCTTATTGACTGAAATTATACCTATAAAAGCTTACATATAAGCACATTTTAAACTGTTACTAATTTAGTTTGATGACCCATTCTCAAAAGAAAAGAAAAAGCATTTATTTCTGATGTACAATAGATTCACCCTGAAATTTATTTTGTTTTAAACCACTCCAAAAGAGAACAAGTTTACCCCATGCCAAATGTCCTGTTCCAGACTCCACACTCAGGGTAACCTCAGAATGGCATTGTATGAATTGTGGGAGCTTCTTTATGTCTTAGGGCACACTGTAACCTTAAGAAGAGAGTACATTCTATTTTAATGGAGTTCACCTCTTTTTTAATGTGCTGGGTGTATCTGAACACACCATGTCATTTTGGGAGCGAAGTTGCAGGAGTACTTGCTGTCCAAACTCTCTTACTTTGACGAGGGGCACAGTGATTTGAGGCTGCTCCGAAGAGTTTGTGAGCCACTCGAATGTAAAGTTAGAGGGGAGGGCAAGAGGATCGGGGGCACTTGGAAGACCAGGCGCATTGCAGGACCTACTTAAACGAGTCATTTGTCGCTTTTGCAGTTTTGAGCAGAATGAAAATGCTAAATTTACATATTCTATCCTTTCGTAGTCCATTTAAAACTAGTAGCATGGTTCTTGCCTATTAAATTAGTATCTTTTTGTGTTTCTGTTTTGAGTCTTTTAGAAGGAAAGGTTGATTTCTTGTAAGTCAGTCTTCATGTATTGCTTGTCATATGATGTTATATAATATTGTTGAGTTCATCTCTATTTTTTATCTTCAGCTCCATTCCATTGCTGTTTTTTTCTTTAAACTTTGAATATCACATATTGGTTATCATTCCTATTCACCGATAGTAAACAATTTTATAAATGTTTCCATTTTCCCGCAAATGGGTATATGGACTATTAAAAGACTAAATCGGTTATAAAAAAAAAAGGGGAAATTCTTCTTTTGATTGATTTCAATTTATAAAAAAGTTGTCATTGAAAGTTTAAAAATTAATTTGGACATATAGTAGACAAATATAACGATTATTACTTTATGAAAATAGCAATATATTCACTAATTACTTTTAAGGCTTCGTTTGATTAGAAAACATACCTGTAGATTTTGTATTATGAATTTGAAAAATACAATACATTTGTTGATAGTCCTTTAGGGTTTGGTATTTGACTTGATATTTTCAGTTCCTGTTTCTGGTGGCAGAATGTTGCAATGGACTAGACTTCTATTCAAAAATATTGGATTCTTTATATTTTTTCTATTATTATTATTATTATTATTATTTTGGCATAAGAGATTGATGAGAGAACTTTAAGTATCAGATCATTTCTTTGACTGAATGAGTTTTATCTATAAGTAGTTCTTTTATAGACAGGAGAAAAATAACTAAACACAGAGGGCTGACTACCGGTCATAGACCACATTCCAGCCTCTGCTCACATTTGCTTATGCGTCCCTGTCATGCGTTCTGCCTGCGGGTCCCACCTCTCACACTCCACAGCATTCATAATCACCGTCCATCCTGTATCAGGAGGCTTCTCAGTTCTTTCAGCAGCTCTGATTGGGTTAAATACAGCGGTTTGCTGGGAAACTTTATGTCTCCGTGATAAAAAGTTCTGATTGTAGCCTTGGAGTTGCTGAGGTGTAAATCCTCCCGCCCCGGTCTTTTGCAAGGCGCCAACCTGATAATACTGACTGAGAAATGGGAAGAGATGCCCACGCCCCGTGCTTAGGACCTTTTAAATCATAAGAAACCTTTGTTCACGAAACCCTTTCAAACATGAAGAAAATGGACATGTCCTTAAACCCTTTCTCCCCGTTTTAGCATCTGTATATTTCACCTACATTTTTGGACAAACTCGCTTGGCCGTTTTGAAGGAGTGAAGCGAGTGCCAGCCCGCAGAACCGGCCGCCTCGGTGCTGGACCAGTTACACGCTCCCTAGGATGCTCTGCGGATTAATGTGGCCCAGCGTTTTATTTCAGGATCAATGACACGGTTTATTTAGCTGCATCGTCAATTTAAACCCCTGGCTCTTCTTCACAAGGTCTATATTTAAGCCAGTTCTCTCATTCTGTATTTATACAACCAATTAAAAAAAAAAAATCCCATTGCTGAACATGCTTTTATTGAAAACCCCTATATGCTACAAGTGAGATATGATGGACCCCGCTCCCAACAACCTTACAACCGGTGACGAATGTGTGTGCCCGTGGAGCGACCCTGGGTTTGGCCTTGGGGGCCGCCAGTTATCACCTTTGCGGACCTCTGCACGTCAGTCGGTCAGTCAACCATCCTGTGCCTTGACGTCCTGTCCTAAAATGAGAAAAGCAGCATTGGCCGCCTCGCAGCGGCCTGAGCGTGCGGTGAATGAACACGCGTGGAGGACTTTAGGGGCGTCTGGCCCGCGGAGAGCACCCCTTGCCGTCAGTTGCTGGTATTGCAGTTTCAGCATTGTCACCATCGTCACAGTGCGGCTGGAGGGCTCGGGGAGGGCGTCTCAGCGGGCAGAGTGGGAGGCTGAGCCTCACAGAGATAAGATGACTTTTCCTGTGTTGAAAAGTCACAAAGACATCTGTGCAGAGGTAACAAGACACGGAAAGATCGGCACGGAGCTCGGAGCAGTGCGGAGCTGCCGTCGTGTGTTGGGCCCGAACGGGGGGGAACAGGAGGAAGGAGGAAGGGGCGTCCCGATGCGGGCGGACGCCGGGAGCCGGGGCTCGGAGCCCGGGCTCGGGAATTTAGACGTCTTCGTCGGCTGTTTGGTCCGTAGCCCTGGAGCGATGCAGGCAACAGGAATCAGGCGGGATTTAGGGAGCTGGGGCGGCTTTGTGCCGAGGGCGTGACATCCTGCGGGGAGAGAAACGGAAGGAGGTGGCCGGGCCACTTGGGCGACTCCCGGCGGGCGAGGCGGGCGGTGCGGGTACAGGAGGCCGCGCAGGCGCAGGTGCCGCGGGGCAGGTGCTGCAGGGGACCCGGGGGGGCGCGTAGGGCCCGTTAGGCGCGGCGTGAGCTCTGGGGCCGGGGACCGGGCCCCGACGCGGGAGGGGCGATCGCCGGGCCCAGTGGTTCACGAGCTGTCAACGAATATGAACTGTAAACGTGTGCCTTGTCCTTCTTCCAGTGGGGACGAGACAGGCACGGTCCCAGCTCTCACACCAGGTCCTTGCATCCCGAGAGCAATAAGTCATTACAGCTTTCTGTCAGAACGTCATAAAGAGGAAGGGCACAGGTTAAACACACACACACACACACACACACACACACACACACACACACACACACACACACACACACACACACACACCAGCAAAAAGATAGAAGGAACCTGGGTGCCTGGTGGTGTCACACAGCCCCTGGGCCAGCCCTGGACAGCTTCGTGTAGGCTCCTTGTGACATGTGACACACTCCGTTTTGGTTATGATTCTGTAGACAGTGCTTTACTACACTCACTCAAACTCAGTCCTAGCTGTTAAACTAATAACAGTGGTAAATTTCGGATAATGGTGAATGCTTCGAATAAAAGAAAATGGGCTCAAGACTGGTGATACTACCTTAGATTTATATGAAATCTTCTTAATATGGTGATAGTTGAGCTAAGACCCAAGGGAGCCAGCGCTGAGGATATCTGATGAAAAACAGTCCCGAGGGAGGGAACAGCAGGTGCAGAGGACCTGGAGTGGCAGGAGCTGAGCATTTTTCAGGGTGACACAGAAGGCAGTGAGGCCAGGACCTGCTGGAAGCAAGGAGCTTAATTCGGAGACCAACGCAGTTGTCTGCGGATGGGACTTGGCCACATTGCTAGAACTTGCAATGGAGAAAAGTGTGTGGATTTCTGATGCTTTTGAGGCTGTTTTACTAGAACTTGCCCATAAACTCACTGAGTGTGGGATATGAGAGAAGAATATTTAAATATGACACACGCAGATATTTGGTTTGAACACGCATTAGTTGTTGATGGCTGCAGGGACGGGAGAGGATGGGGGAAAAAGAGGAATATTATGGGGGGCGGGGTTCTAATACATTTCATTGGAGGGGTTTAAGGTTTCAAATAAATTTTAAGTGGAAATATCCAGTAGGCAGTTTGCCGATGTGAGTCCGTTTCTGAGGGTAGAGAATAATAAAACAGAAATGTAAATTTGAGACTCAGTGTTGGACACGGGGTGCTAGCCAATAATCTATGGCAAGACGCAGTCTTCAATTAAAGTTTGTTCGAGAACGTACACATATACTCCCAGCAAGGATGAGGTTAGATGTCGAATCTCGCTAGAGTAATAGAAAGTCACGGAATCTGTATCAGCGGCTTCACATTTGATTGGCATGCTTTGTTCTTTTGCAATGCCTGATGTTAGCAATCTTGCTTTCCTGTACAAGTCGAATTTTCATTACAAGTCAAAGATAAATGAATGGCTTATATATAAGCCATTGTATAAAATTTGGAGGGGATATATACTTGTAATTGAATTGCAAGTACTTCAGGAATGCAAATGAGAATGGGCATAGTATAAAAAAATACCGATATGCCCACCATTCAGCTTCGGAGAAAATAAAATTACAGCTAAAATCGAAGGCCCGGATGTCCTCTCTGATTCTGTTTCCCTCCTTTCTCCCCCGGAGAGGGAACTCTTATTCTGAATTTGGAATTCGTCATTGCCATCCATGTTTTCAGTGCCTCTTTTACATATGTATTTACCAATCCATAAATAATATGGAACACTAGTAATCGGCATGTTTTTAAACTTTAAATAAGTGATATTATATTATACCTTTCTTATGCCACCCCGTATTTTTATTCAGCTATATTTCGAGATTAATCCATGTTGGTGCAAGTAACACTGTTTTTTGAGATGATTTATTTTTGTTAATGAATGACACCCCCCTCATGAATATTACTCAGGGTGTTCACTCTTACATGGTTGGGAATCGAAACTGTTTCTGCTTTTTTGTGTCACAGATAATGCTGCCCTGAACATTCCGTGTAAGTTTCCTCGCACACATGCAAGACTTTCTCTTAATCAGTTCCTAGGAGTAGAATTTCTGAGTCGAAGGGCTGTGCATCTTCAGCTTTCTTAGGTATCGATGATTGTTCTGCCAGGTGATTGAAACAATTTCTGCTCCCTCCTCCCTTCCTGGAGAGTTCCGTTTGTCTCACACCCTACTCAATGTTTAAATATTTTCAGACTTTTAAGTCCTGAGTCTGACTGGTGTGAAGTTTTATATCATGGCAGATGTAACTTAACTTACATTTCCCAATTAATAGTTGATTGAGCTTCTTTTCATAGATACTGGCCGTTTATAGTTCCTCTTTTGAGCATTAAGTATTCTGTTACCAACTTTTCTAATGGGTCTGTTTTTTTTCAGTAAATTATTTTAACGCTCAGAGAATACTAATGATGTTGGCGTTTTACAAATTACAAATTATCCGCCAGACTACAGTTTGTTTTTTAGCTTCGATGCCGTTATAGGACATATACATTTCCCATTTTAATGTGGAAAACTCCAACCTTTCTGTGTCTAATTTAAGAAATCTTTCCTATGTTATGGTCATGAATTTTTAAATCATTTAAAATAAGTTTTAAAGATTCAGCTTTCAAATACGGGTCTTTAATAACTGGAATTTATCCTTGTGAATGCCATATGAGAAAGATCTACTTTTATTTTCTACAGGAATAACCTGTTGCCCACTTCCGTTTTTGAATATTCATGTCAAGTTTCCATGTATGGCTGGATGGGATCATAATTCCTTTTCAGGATTGATTTTAAAACGTGTCTACAATTTGGTCAAAATGTGACATTGCAATGTTTATAACCTGTACTTAATCTATACGGAAACTGGGTTTGAATACATAAAAATCCAACTATCTCCAATTGAAACTCGTTAATGCGCCCAGTTAATGAGGATTGCCCCTCCCCCAGGCCATTTTCAGATACTGAGAATTAACAGCTATACACATAAACACATGAAAAAACAGGACTATGAGCTGAAACATTTTAAATGTATTTTTCAGATGTGAATAAGGTATAATTATTTATAATACTGCTTAAATCACCAAGTATAATGTGTGTTCTCAAAAAAGAGGTTCTTTGGTTGTCTCATTTAGACTATGAAAGATTTTGTAAACTTGTGATTGGATTTGTTTTCTGGATGAACATTGTTGACATTAAAGATTAGTCAGGTAAAAATATGCAAAGTTCTCCACTAAAATTAATCAGTAAAATCTTTTATATGTCAATGCTTGCTTTGTACCAAGCTGATTTTAGTTTTTCCTCTTAGGGAATATGAAAGTTTAGATCCAGATTCACTTTTTATCCGTGCATACTAGATACTCTTCAACGAAGGTCAAGAACTTTTGGATGTGAAGTGTATTCATTAGGTCTTTGGGGATCCCGAGTACATAGTAAATGAAAGGCATTTCATATTATTTTTATGTCTCACGTGGTATCACCATTTAATTTATTTCATCGATGTTGCCATATCTTATTATTTCATAGATAATGGCTCATATCTGGGTACGTTATTGGTCATGTACATTCAGGAGTAAGATGATCTGGTGCACTAGTAAAAATGTGACATTTTTGGCACAGAGTCTTAGCTTCATCATCTGTTTGTCATAGGATGGTAAGCACGTTAATATTCCTACAGCTTCGTTTTGTACCTGAGAAGACAGGAGTAATAGTATCTGACCTTGAGATTGTCGTGAAGGTTAAATATAATATTGTTTGCAGAGCACCTGGAACAGTGCCTAGGCACAAGGTAGGCACTCAAATGCTTCTTCCTTTCTTCCTAATACATAGTTTGTCATTAATCACCCATTGTGGATAATAAATTTTCCAGACGAATACCCTTCCTCTCAAAGTTATTAAAAATTACCTGAAGGTAGATCAAGCAGATTCTCTCTGGACATCAGCTTTTGTATAGGAATGCCTGTGGTGGGGCTCTTGCTTGCAAATGTGTCCTTGTGTGGGGGGGGTGGGGCGGGGGGTGTCTGTTTCCACGAGGGCTGAAGTGATGGATTTTTACCTCAGTTTGAGCTTGAGCTCTGTCACATTGTTTGGCTTAAGTTTGCAGTTTGGGTTACTTGAATTCAATAACAGGAAAGAATACACAGGTAGAAAAAGGTTGAAACTGGATTATCACTAGAGTTTCAGCCATCATGGTTTTTTTTTCTGGCATTAGAAAAAAGTGCTAACCAGTTTAAACTTTTAAAGTATTCCCATTTTCCTCTGCTTATCTCTTAGTGGGTGATAATTTTGCTTATGCTTTTCAAGACTCGAATCTACAGAGATTTATTCTCTTTAATCTTTCCTAAGTTTCAATGTAGTATTTTTGGCTGTTTCCTTTTAAAAATAATAGAGATAGCATATTACTTCTCAAAATATTTGCCATAGGCCCTTTTTATCAGAATCTCCTGGAGCAGTTTTTTGAGACCTATGTGGGATGGGAGACCCTCCCCAAATCTATCGGAGTCTCTAGTAGTTTCACGAAGGTACCTGCATTTTTAACAGTCTCCCCAGGTGATTCTCCAGGTGACAGGTGCATGCTCGGTTCGGAACTCAAAAATCTAGATTTTTCAACTCGCAGCCGTTCTGAGATAGCAATCTCTCAGTTGCTCATCTAAGGAGTTTGAAAATAACAGAAAACATAAAAATGAAAGTCAACGTCTTCTGTAATCTCACCGCCCGAAGATGATTTGTTACACGTGTTGGTCTGTGGGGAGTGTCTTTGGGCCGTTCCAGGGTCAGGCGGGCCTCTGGGGTGCCGAGTGGTGTGTCAGACTTTTGACACGGCCCCTGGCCAGCTGTGGAGTCGAGAACTTTGTTCACTCTGTGTGTCAGTTTCCTCATCTGTAAAGTGAGAATAATAAATGTGTTATTGGTCTATCCTAGTCCTTTATACCGCCTTATTGTATTTTCGTAAAGACTGAGCAAGTGCTTGTAAAATGCTTAGTAAGTTCCTAGTACATAGTAAGTGCTCAGTCAATTTCAGCTATTATTTTTATTTTTTATTTATATTAGCTCTTATAAATAATGTTGCTATGAATATTCGTGTACCAGTTTTTATATGGACATATATTTCTCTTGGGAATATACCTAGCTATAGAATTACTGGGTCATATGGGAGCATTCGTTTAATCATTCGAAGAAGTATCAGACTGTTTTCCAGATGCCTGATGATATTTATATTCATTTGGTTTCATGACGATAGCAGAAGTTCGCAGGGCACTGAGAAGTCTGCTTCGGAGATGATGCTCTGACACACCGTAATTGTCATTTCTGAGCTCAGGGCTTGGGCTCCGGGTGCCTGAGTGCTCTCCCTTGGTTTCTGTCCTCAGACCTGTAAACTTTCCTAAACTGAGCTGGGAACCGAAAGCCGTTAAAGTAAAGGGCATAATCTGGTGGCAGTGCCGTCACCGTCAGGGTGCGATGAGGCTCCCCGGAGCTTTCCACGTGCGAGGCTTTTATCCCAAAGAGCAGCATCTGGCCCTGAGCGGCTGGCAACCTGTGTCTGTAAATGCAGCCCCCTGCTCATTAGCATGGATCAAACACATTTCGAATGGGAAAATGGCATTTAAGTCGCCTCTCTTCTACCGAACGAATATTTCTCTGAACCTTTTTGCCATTTCTCACTCCCCGATGTCATATCGCCCCATGGCACGTGACTGTGATTGGTGTGATTTGTGCACAGTATGGATCCATCAGAGGATGAAATGCGTGGTTAGGAGGAGAGGCAGCCAGCCTCAGCACCAAGTCACCAGAGTATGTCAGAAGGGTGTTGTAAAGTGGAAAAACACGGAGACGCGACGTTGTGGCTTTGATGTAGAAGTTGGCATGTTTTCTTTTGGACTTAAAAAAAAGAAAAGAATCTCTAATTTTCACTAGTAAAGGTGGTTTGTATCACAAGATTGGCAACATTTACCATCATTATGGGAAAACAAGTAAAAATTCCTTGGAGTTTCGGTAATATTGTTTGCATCTACTACCCTGAGATGTTTGATTTTCTTCACAGGCTGCATCTGTTTAATTCAAATTATGCACATGTCTCTCTGGATAGCAGTTTCTTCCAGCCGTTGAGATAGTGCGGCGGAGAGACAGGCTTTCCACAGCTGGCTGTCCTTGGGGACTACTCTGTGCTCAGTCCTAAACCTGGACCATATATTTTCAGACCTTCGTCCTTTTTAAAAGTCATTTCTTCTGTTGATTATTAAGTTGATTCATTTAAATATATTTTAAAGCTTTTCAATCTTCTAGGTACAGAATCTAAGGTTGGTACCTCTTTACTCAAATTGCCATTTTAGTGGTAGAAAGTGGACCTGAGAAGCTTATTATCCCCAACCTGGTCTGAGTTAGTAGGCAAATTATTAAGAATAAGACCAGAACGAAAAAGTTAGGTAATTTGACAATGTAGTAAATAACTTTTACCTGAAGGAAAAGTCTGGAAACCAAAATTTTGGAAATATTGATCGATGTATTGCCTACAAACCACACAAAAAAAAATCTTACTGCCTGGCAACGGGTTTAATTGCATTTATCAAAACACTTCCAAGTAAAATGCACTTACTCTGCTACTTTTAAGGCACATAACTGTGAAAAAGAGAATGAAGCAAATAATTTAGGGATATTGCTTCCAACTACAGCCAAAAACATAATTTTCTTCTTGGTACAGACGAAAGCTTGATCAGGTAATGAACTCTCCTTACCACCTCTCAGCAAAGGACAGGCTCCTTCATAGCTAGAGTTGCCCTGATGTCACCGGTGGGGGCGCAGAGCGTATGGGGGAATCAGACGGTGGGGAAAACGTATGATCTTAAATGAGGATTTTAAAAAGATATAATTTAGGGAAATAGAATAGAATATGCCAGCAGATGCTCACCCTCAACAATGCTGTTGATATTGCGATGACATCATATAAATGTAGACCAAGCAAGGGTCGTTCACACAAATGTCCCCAAGTGCCAGGTAGGTACTTTAAAGGGTACGATATTGGAAGTAAAAGCTTGGAAAGTGATGGAGCCTTTGGGAGCCTGGAGAATGCGCGATCCTCTTAAAGGCATTAAAGATGTAAATGTTTAGACTCCCGTACCACCGAACAGTAGGATTCAGTGGTTTTCAACCTCAAATGAAAAGATGTCCGTTATCAGTGCTGGTGAGTGTAACTTATGAGGGCTTTTCATTAGTCAGAATGTTCTGGAAAATATATTCTAAGAATACCATTAGTCTTTAGTTAAATTTGAGGGTTTTTTTTTTTTAACCTCAATTAAATTACATATTGCCAGGTGTTAAGCAGCACTTCTTTTTTTTTTTGGTACTTTTCAATTACAGATGATACAATATTATATTAGTCTCAGGTGTACAACACAGTGATTAGATATTTATATAACTTAGGAAGTGATTTCCCAAATAAATCTAGTGCCCACCTGTCACTGTACCTAGTTATTATAATATTATTGACTACGTGCCCTGTCTGAACTTCATTATCCCCATGACTGTATTGTCACTGCTGATTTCTATTTCTTGGTTTCTTCTTTTTCACCCAGGACCCCAACCCTTCTCCCATCTGACGACCACAGATCTGTTTTCTGTATCTGTGAGTTCCCGTTTTGTTTATTCTTTTCTTTTCTTTTTTAGATTCCACATATAAATGAAATCATATGGCATTTGTCCTTCTCTGCCGGACTTACTTCACTTAGCATAATACCCTCTAGACCCATCCATCTTGTCACAAATGGCAAGATTTCATTTTTTATGGCTGAGTAATATTTCATCGTGTATATATACCATTTTCTTTTTTTACTCATTTGTCTGTCTATGGGCACCTGTATCTGTATCTTGGCTATTGCTTCTGTATCTTGGCTATTGTAAATAATACTGAAATGAACGTGGGGGTGCATGTATGTTTTTAAGCAGCCGCCCCTAAAGTTGGAATCTTTCGACATAAAGGTATACATATACGTGAGTGGTAGTCTTTCATGAATATCTGTCAAAACAGTTTTCACGCCAACTCTTTCTGCCTTTTGGAAATTCGTCAGTTTCAACGGCCTTTATTTAATTCATCAATTTGCTGCAACGTTTGATCGCCTGCACACAACCACTTTACTTAGTTCTGCATCATGGCATCATTTGTTGAATATATTTAAACAACAACAAAAAATGAGATTACACTCATATTGAAATTTAAATATCTGTGGTGCTGCAGTTTCAACAGACTTTCCTCGTTTGGCTGTTTTTCCGTGGGCACAGGTGAAAATGGCAGTTTCTTAAACCTGTTCTTCTGCAGAAAAGCTGGCAAGATTTTCTCACCTCAGTCAGCCGCATCCTCAATGTCAAAAACATTAAGAGAAAAAAGTAGAATACTGTTATTTTTAAAGAGGTGTTATTGACTAGCATTCTGTCATCTCTCAGAAATAAGTGAACATCTGCAAGTGTTCCTTAGAATCAGATGTCCTTTATCTTCCGAAACAGAATAATAGAATTTTTACTGGGCTGTAAAATCAAAAGTTTGGGAACAAGTTAGTCTTATACAACACCTCCAGTGTTGAAAATCTATTGCTTTTGAAGACAACCTAATTCATAGTTCTTTCAAGATGAAGAGGTTTAAGAATGCTCACTAGGTAGATAATATATAATCTTTATATTTTCCATTCTGATTATCTTATTCTGTCTTTTTTCATAACATAGCCTTATTTTAAAACTTCAGAAGCTCAGCGAAGAACCTAATCTCTGTGATAATCATAATCTTTTTGTCCCAACAGCAGTTCAAAACTGCTTGCCCTTATTTATGACAGAAATTAGCTTAATATGAGACCAATGGTCATGCTTTGTAAGTGTTAAGTGTATGTTATGGAGCGACAAGCTGTGCCCATTTCCTAAAGACATCAGCCACCTGTGTCTGAGATCTCAGGTTCGTCGTGTCCCCTCACCTGGGGGTCCAGCCTGGCACCCTGTGTGTGCCTTTGCCTCACCCGCTCCTGAGCTGGAGGCTCTGTGTGCCAACTCTGGGCCAAATGAACTGTCATGGTGGGCGATGTCCAGGACCCACTCCCTTAGGAAAACAAACAAACGAAACACTGAGAAGGTGGCTTGAATGGAGATATTACTCTTTGAACTTGATTTATAAATTGAACAAAAGCCAGGGGGAAAAAAAAGCAATAACACTGCCATGAGGCGATAGGATGGTGATTTAGGCAATAGTTTTTTGAATGAAACGGAAAAAGAAACTGGGTACCCGTCAGGAAGTCAGACGATGCGGCCGCCATCAGCCGCCTTCCGGCCTTTGCGTCCCTTTCATTTTGTCGGGATGCCTCGCTGTCTAATTAGTCGCTGTCTGAGACGGCTTGTTAATTCCGCTCTGTCTCTGCTCTCTGTGTTTCGCAAACCTTTCAAGAATCTCATCCGTCTCTTTCTCCCCCAAAGCTCGATCGCTCAAATGCGTAGGCCGTTCGTAACTTAGTGCCTGTGGCTCCGTGAAGACCTGTTGCGCTCCCCGAAGCCGACGGGGCTGCTTTGTTTGCTCTGACTCCCGGACGTCAAGGCCTGAAGAAACGACACACTGTACAGAGAATTTCCAGGATATTTTAGCCATGAAGTATTGAAATGTTTATTTTGACGTGAGCTGTAGACCAGACAAGTTCTCCCTGTTTTTGAACACGAGAACCCCCAAATTTGCATATTTGAGAAACTTATGCTTAAGGAATGAAACATTGTAGGCATTCTTTCCATATTATCATGATATCAGATTTACTACACAAAAGCATCAAAATATATTGTCAGCAATAAATGTATTAAACTCTAATTAAGAAACCACCAGTCCCTTACCGTGCAAAGACTGTTTAGATGGTCTAATCCAAAATGAGTTGTCTGCAACTTTGTGTATCCACTTGTGCACCTATAATCCAAATACGGGGTATGTGTTTTTCCTGTCCAGTATGTTAGTTACTCACTCGTAAGCGAATTAGTCTCAATTTTTGACTCGTTAGGCATAAATAAAATAGAGGCAATAAAATTAAATTTGAAATTCAGCTTCGGAAAAGGGCCCTCTATCAAGTATCAGCATCTGGAAAGCACAGAGGTGCTTAGCATGCCACCGTAAGCATTTTCGGTACCGGGACAGGCTCCCTTTTAATTGTCTTCAGACATTCAAGATCAAGGGCTCCAGTGTCCTCTCACTACTGCTGGATTCTGTGGACAGGAAGGTCATCTAAGTGAGCTAGGTCATTCCTACCACCTACCCTCTGTTCCTTTGATTGTTGTTCAGATACGTACTCGATTACCACGAGAAGTATATATTTTTTCATTCCGTGGGCAGGTGGTGGTATGTGACCGCACAGCGAGTGCCACGATCCCCTTTTCCTGTCCTGTTTTTTTATTCGTTATTTTCTAGAGTGCTCAGCGCAGGATGTGTTCTGGATGGGGTCTTGCTCTGGACATACCCTTCCTGCAGCAGGAGGTCGCATCAGTTCAGGGATTCGCTTCAGGGGAGTTCAGCGTTAGAAATTCACTTTGAGCCTTTTGGCATGAGATTGATTGTTGAAATAGTCCGACGTTGATTTTAATAACTGTTAATCATTTGTCGCTAGTGCTACCCTATTACTTTTAGTTGGTTCAGCTCACTATTCTTGTTTTGAACGAAATTAAGATCTCATTTCACGAGCAAGTTCCTTTCTATCTATTTCTGTTTAAATCAGAAAATATGCATCTCACCATGAACAGAAGAATAGTATAATTATTTTCATAGGAAATTTCTTTCTCAATAGTCAAACATTCAGTTTAATTTAAAGCAAAGGGAATTCCATGCTCTAAATGAGCATCAGGATTAACAGACTCAAACTACCAATATAGGAAACAATTTTTGTGTTTTTAAAGAAATTTAAATGTGGTAGAATGGAGGTGGGGGAATTTGGCCTGAAGAGATTAGAGAAAAATGATGGTGGCCCTCGAAATATACTCAGTTTGCATCATTGATTATCTCTGGCCTAACTTTCCTACTGATTATAGTCAATGAAGGTAAGAGGGGATTTTTAAAAATTGTATTTAAAGTAAAAAATTCTGAGCCTTGACTGTTTATATTTTTTCTTAGTTGTGTATTTTTTATTGCCAAGTTTCTACAATTTTTCTTGCAGGTGGCATTTAAATGATAGTGATATGTAAAATGGATTATTAAATAATAATGTTATGTTTTAGCTTCCATAATTTATCACACACATTGCACAGTTGACAACTGCCATCTCAAATACTATTACAGTCCTCCTTGGGGTAGAGAAGAGAAACCTAACATCTGTTACATGATGTTAAGCTTAATTAAAAAATCCTTGTTTCTCATACAGTTCTATTTAAGCAGTCCATCTTTCGTAGAGAAAGCACATTTGTTAGTGATTAATTAATAGTCATTCTGGTATAAGAGCTACACCCACATCTCGAAGCTTACCATTTTGTTAAGATATTTTATTTTCATGATTAACCGAGTCGCACCTTTAAAGTGAGATTCATACTTGTTTTGAAACACATTTTAAAAAGCCTAGCAGATATTTTTTCAATTGTCACTTAATTTTTACCTTCTAAAACACCTCTGGAAGATTAACTTTTAAGAACAAATTTCATCGTTTTCCTCTTAAGGCAGTGGATTTTATTTTTAAATAATGTGATTTCAGGTAGATCTTTATAAGAAAGACCCCAGAGGGCTGGTTAAATATCTTAATTTCTCTCCTTTTCATTTTCCCATGACTCTGTATCTATACCCCCCAATTTAAGGAGATATACCACAATTCTTGTTTTCAGCTTTTCTCAGTTCAACTATGAGCCAAGCCAAAGCATCGTTTTCTCCCGCTAATCCTCTCTTCTCCCTGTGTCTCTCCTCTTGAGCCTTCAACTCTGCTGAAAGGGACAGAGCTCAGGCTCCTTTGAATCTTTCTACTTTTCAGCTCTGCAGGGGAGGAGAGCTCCAGGCTACAGGACAGCTGGACAGATCACTACTACCGCACGGCCTACTGGCTGGACTTATCGGAGACTGTGTTTCAAAATGAGATCACAAAGCAGGCATGATTAACAGAGAAGCTTTTAAATGACAGGAAAAACAAAACAACAGTCTTCAGTTTCAATCACCTCTGCTCCCCCTTTTTTCATCGATAGGCACTGTGCACTCCTCAAAGGCAGGCATTCTGACGCGAAAACAGAAAAACAGAAGAGGTTCTTGGCAAAGGGGCCAGCCACAGCCCTGGCTGTGAGGGACCACACTGGAGCGGGCTTTCTTTGCCTCCTCCCAAACCGTGGGGGAGAGGGGGCTGCTCAGCCGAGGGGTGGACTTCCCATTCGAACTGTTAGTTGCCTGTTCAGTTGCAGCGTTTTTAGACAGACTTTTTAATCTTTTTCTGAATTCAGCTTTGACGGCTATCCAGTTGGGACACACTCTCTGGTTGGGGCGTGGCACTGTGGACCCCTTCCAGCTGCTGGGGAGAAAGTAAACTTCTGGAGGCCAGTGCAGTCCCCACACGCATGGATCTCCAGCTGGGGAAAAAGCAAACTCTAAGGCTCAAAAACAACTTCCTCTCCCAAAAAAAAAACAAAAAAACAAAAACCAGAAAAAGACTTCATTCTTTGCAAGCCCGCTCTGCAGGAGCAGAGGACTGCAGGGAGGGCGCCCCACGCTCCCAGGAAGCAGAGGCATTCATGGCTGTCTGGAGGGAGGGCTACAGAGCCCTGAAAACAGAATGCCTGCATTGCACGGCTAATCTATGCTTTCACTTTCATCGGTAATGTCATTTTGTTAGTCATGCTGAGTCGATGAAAGCGGCGCTATTGAAAACTTTTTTCACTGGTGAAAATAAAATCAGCTTATCTTATTTCTTCCCTCTAAAGCAGCGTGGCTGCACAGATCCTGTAAAAAGAAAATGCCACACTGCTTCTTTTAGTCCTGAGTGACCGAACGACTTGGAAAAGGAGTTGATTTTACTTGCTGTGGGACTGATTTTATATTCTTCTTGGAATTATCTTTTCTGAGAGCTGTTTTCCAGTCTGTATGTGCAGAATCCCCGTTGACCTGTTAATTTCGTCCTGGGTCGGTAGTTTAAGCGAAGCAAATATTTTATGTTCTGATGTAAAATAAGTAAATATGAACTTTTAACTAGTAATACAGGTTTAAGTAATGTACTCGATAAAAGATTGGATCAAGTTAGTTAAGAGATTAACACAGGTTGAATCTCATGACTTTGCTGATATTTCGCCATATTTGACCCACAGAATTGGCAGTGACATGGGACTCAACCACGGTGGACAGCCACACTAAACAGCACGCAGAGGGGATGGAAGCGTGCCACCAAAAAGGGGGCTGACTATTCCCTGGAGGGAGGCATGGGAGGTAGGCCACCAAAGGGGTACGCATGACCTCACCAAAGAGAATTACTGCCTTCACCTGTGAAAGAAATTTAAGAGACCATCTTCGGTGAGCTAGAACAGAACAGTAATGGGGTGGAAGGGAGAGAGAATGTCATAATTTATCTAGAATCAAAGTGAACACAAGGGATGCTTAGAACAAGGATATGTCGTCATGTACATGGTGAAGATGAGACGCAAGCTTCAGTTGCTTCCAGACTCTTTAGATCATGCTCAAACCTGAGTAGCGATCTAAGGGATCTTTACGAAAAGGTAAACTTTCCATTCTGAAGTGTCAAGGCCAAGACGTGCAGTCAGCGCTGTTGATAAATTCCTTCCGGTACCCCGTTGCCCCTCGTGCCTTTCGTCCAGGATGATGGTGCATTTGCACATTGTGGAGAGAACTGAGTGGTTGGAAGGCCTTTAATGTCCGCGCAGTTTGAAAACTGCCTATTCTGCTTCGAAGGTTTACCCTAAATCTGCCTCTAGGGAATCCACACCATTCTCAATAATTCGCCTCATCATCTTGGTGGAGCATTCTGCCTCTCGGAAACAGACCGTATTTTTAAGGTGTTACTGATACAGTTTTTGAGATTCTTTCAACAAGTGCATTTTCAACTAAGTATTCACTTAAACTTTGTTTTCTCACTATAGATACTTTCAGGGAGATTTGCATACTATCTTTTTTTTCTGATAATGGTTGTGACTTTGCCTTCTTAGATATTTTACCTAATTTATTGACTAGTATTAGATATTTTTTGAGTGGAATACTATATACATTTCATAATTATATAACTAATGAGGGAATCAGCAGGATGACAAAACTAGTTCAAAAAAAGGAGATGAAAATAGGAATTTTATATAGTCAGGATCAAAAAAGATGCGAAAATAATGTCGATAGTTATAGATACCATACTGACTAATACTCTACAGTGAAATAAAATTATAATCTTCGCATTATCCTTTCAGCCTGACGAAAGTGTAAATCACCTCACTTTTTCTCTTCTTTAATAAGATCTCCAGTTTTAAGAGGTGTAACTTGTCTGGGCCCTAACGAATAGAAAACATAGTAAATCTAACAAGGTCACATTTCTGTAGAGTCAGAGGACATGCAGTCAGGGAACATATTATGCTCTAGCCTGCCACTGACAGATCACGTAATCATCTTCTTCCCTTATTTTCAATTCTGAATTATTTTTCTTAATAGTAATGCCATCTATTTTTGAAACTAAAATGATTCCTCCAGCAATATGCACAAAATAGTAGAAGTATTTTATAGTATACTTTATAGCCTTGAACTGTGTCATTTATTAACTTGTCATTCGCATTTTAATTATCATGATTAGCAGTGATAAGAATCGAAACCTGATTTTTTGTTACACAACAACCCTGTGACAATTACACAGAAGGCACTATTGATTGACTTCCTTGAGCATGGAAGTTGACACATTAAATCAAATGGTGAGTTCAGGGCACGTTGGTTGTTTGATTTTAATGGACAGTGATCTTCAGTTGAAACATCTGCTGAATGAACTTGACATTTGCAATAATAACAGTATCAGCTCATTTAATATACTTATCACACTCGCTTCCACAATGTGGGAGGCCAGTTTGCTATTTTATGCTTTAAGCCTCTGTGTGCTACTTTGTAAAAGACATAAAAGAACTTGGCATAATAATCAGGAGAGCCTACAGCTGAGAAAGGTCCCTGGACAGTGTTCCCATTCGGAGATTAATTTAGGGGGTTTTGAAATTCAGATGAACCCCCGGTTGTATTTAGCTGAGGGTCAGCTCTACCTTAATCAGGTCAACATCCAGCATCTTTGTTTTAGGTAAAGGAGTTTCAAATGAATGAGGGAAGCAAGACGAGGGTGCTTCTGGAGCCGGGGCTGTTTGGGGATAGGTAAGGGTAGGTCTGGACTGGAGTATAAATGGGTATATTTCCAACTGTAATTTAGATCACATGCTCGAGTAACTATCAGCACGACATAAAGCTTTGAGTATTCTGAAAAAGCCACAACTTTTGGTCAACACTGTTATGGTGTCCAAATTTGGCAGAGAATCAAAATCATTATGAAGTTTTAAAGAATAGATCTCCAGACTCACCCCAGGCCTACTATATAAACATCTGAAGGCCGGGTAGGGTTGGGGGTGGTGGTGGGGGAGGGAGGCAAGAGAGGTGGGGGGGTAGGCTCTGCATTTTTAAAAGCCCCCTCCCCACTGAGAATTGGCTTTTGCGCCTTCTGGTGGCAGCCGTCGGAAGGGTAGAGAGAAGCCGACGGATGATAAATGTTCTTTTCCAACGTGGGCTCCTCAGATTTTTCTCTTGTTCCCTGGTGGTGGACAGTGTGCTTCTACCTCTTCTCCCGGATGGAGGGTCCCCAGTGCCTGGGCCGGGGTTAGATTACTAATCGTAGTCTTCTTAGAGTCGATGAACGAGTCCAGTGCCACGTGGTGCAGTCTTAGTGCTTAGACATTGTGTTGCGTAGAGTATTTGCCGCACGGATACACCGAAGCAAAAGGCGTTCTGGCATCAGATGTCATAGGAAACCCTGTGAAGGGAGCCTGTGTCTCCTCGCCATTGGCAGGAGACCGCCTTTTGTGATATTTGTTGAGGATTTCTAGTAGAATGGTATGTTTTTCTGGAACAAAGGTCCACTGAAAACCTGTCACTAGAATTCAGGAGCACCGGTAATGCAGGGCGCTTAGTGGTTCTGAGTCCCAGGGCTTGGGCTTGACCTCCAGGTCTGTCTCTCTGGCCCTGACTTTGGCAAAGGCGTTTAGCCGCTCTGCTTTTGCGTTGGCCTCTGTACATTTGGAATAATAATGACAGTCATCCTGTATGTTTGCAGGGAAGGTTAATACATGCAAAATATTTAGTGCCTTGCACAGAGGAAGTGCTTACTAAATGTTATCTATTATTAACCAAGGTGAGTTGGCTGAGAGTCTTAGCTAGGGAACAGTGATGCCGTCCGCGTAAATTGATCGGATCACTATCTTGAATCTGTGACTCACCAGGAAAATTCACTCTGCCTGCCTGTTTTTCTCACATCCCTTATATTTCCGCCCATTGCTCTGGAGGCGTCTGTTTACGAATCTGGCGTGTTAGTTTCCCGGGCTGCCACAGCAGGATACCACCGAATTTTCTCACAGTTCTGCAGGCTGGAAGTTCAAGATCAAGGTCTTGGCAAATTCGGTTTCTCCGAGGCCTCTTCCCTCCCTGGCTTGCCTTCTTCCTCTGCATCCTCAGGCAGCCTTTGCTTTGTGCTCACACATCCCTGGAGTCTCTTCCTCTTATAAGGACATTAGGCAGATTGGCTTAGGTCACACCCTAAAGCCTCATTTAAATTAACTGCCTCTTTTAAGGCCCTATCTCCGAATATAGTCCCCTTTGGAGATGGGGGGTGGGGGCTAGGGCTTTAACATCTGGATTTGGGAGGGAGGGAGACACAATTTGATCCAGAGCACCTGGTGCCTGCTGTGCCCACCACTACACCCCATAGACCAGGTGGCAAGTTCACAGACACAGATACTGTATCTTCTTTTAATCACCAGAACTTTGTCCATAAGAAACCCTCAAATGAATCCTTACTGCGTATCTTATTGCAGCCAAAGTCAGGCCGGACGGGTGGGGACTACCTTCGAAAAACTGATGCTGATGATTTTGATGCCTGGTCTCTGTAGAAAAGATCTGACTGGGTAAGGATATGTTTTTGGAAAATCATTTATTTATTTTTTTTGAGATTTACTATTACAGAAATAATATATTTCCTCTTATAACTAGAGATTTAGGATATTTAAAAAATAACAATGAATGTCTCCTTTGGAATATGCGCAAGTGTCAGAACAAGCTGCCTTGTCCCTTTTCTGTGTGTCTCTTCAAGGCTTCATAAGCTCCCCCTTGGGGACACATGTAGTGGCTGATCTTGGAGCTCGGGCACACTCTGACAGATTTACGTCATTCTGTCTTAGGACACATTTCCTCATCTAATGACAAACAGTACGACCTGCGTTAATGGTGGCGGCGCAGGCCCAGCGTTATTTCTATTTTATTTTTTATAAAGTTCTATGAAGAGAAGCAAGCCCTGAACTCTACTTGGGAAGACATTTCATTAACGTGTGTGTGGCTTATACACTTTTTTAGAACTGGAGTTTTTAAACTTTTGCCAAATTTCGAAATGTGAATACATTTTATTGACTCTTAAAGGACACGCACCAAGGTATTTGGCAAATTTCCAGCTAGAGTATTCTTGGAAGGAAACATTGTGAACTCTTTGCTAATGAAGAAAGGGAAAGTGGATTATTTCTACACTGACAAATGAAGCAGCAAATTGCCAATCAACCTCTCTCCATCAGGGTAGAGAAAACCTACTGGTATACTAGCCAAAATCGTGGAGAGTTTGGTTCGATGCCATGAAAAAAAATTAAAAAGGTAAGCCTTGGCAATGGAGAGTTTGTTGATGGGGAAGGAGAAAGAGAAGTTAAAAATTATCTAGATCTTTTAAGGATGGTGAGCGGGGAACACAGTGGCAGCCTGTCACCGAGGGAGCAGCCAGGCTTGCTTTTCTCTGCAGGACACGGCGTGACCTTTGTGAATTTCACGGGTCCTCTTCCTTCACGGTCCTGCTCACAGCTCTGTGCAGCCTGGGGAAACCGCCAGGGGCTCATCTACTCAGGGGTCCCGAGGGCATTTCGCGGCCCTGCAGCAAAATGCACTGATTTCCCAGCCATGTCATTGTCATGCCATTTTCTGTACCCACAGCACCTGGCACCCCGCAGCCTGGTCCCATCGGGCTCTGCGGCTGCCCTGGCTCTTGGTCCAGTTCTGACCTCTGGTGCAATAGTTTCCACATAAACCCGAATCCAGTAATCCGACGACTGCAGAACACGGGGACAATCCCACATCCATTCAGGGTGCATTTCTGAGCACCTGCTTGTGTGGCCGCTGGTCCAGGCTCTGCGGACTTGGCCACAAACACAACAGAAAATGATCATTTCGGCCTCTTGGAGTATACTTTTAAACGAAGACTGAGAATTGACATGATGAATCCATAAAATGCATGCAGTGTTTCAGATGGTGACAAAAATATATTCAGATATAGATAAAAATAAAACACGCTGGGGGCTAGGAAGTGAAGGGTTCCGTTTTGAACAAGGCACGTGGGCAGACCTCATTGAGAAGGAGGCATTTGAGTAAGGCCTGTTGGAGGCAGGGGAGAGAGGCACGGGGTACCCTGAGACGAGTGGTCAGCTGAGGGGAACAGCAAGACAGGTACAGAGAGCAGCGAGCGAGGATGGTGTGGATGAGCTTGAGTGACAAGCGGGGCTGGGTGACCAAAAGGATTTCATGCTACCGTAGGGACCAAAAGGATTTCATGCTAGCGTCACATGTAACTCCATGCGAAGAAGGGGACACGTGACTGCTCCACTGAGGGGTGGGGGTCTATACAAATCTGGGAGTTAAGGCACAGATGGTACTTCACGCTCGAGACGGGATGAGGTTATCCTGCGTATCTGCATCCAGAATGTCCCAACACTGCCCAAAATATCTCTTTTCTAACATCTCGTTAACAAATATATTCACAACGGGGAAAGACACGAAAGTCCACCGTGGACTCATCCTGCTTTGGCTCATGGAGGCTGAGTAGATACCCACGTTTTGTCTTCTTTTTTTTTTCTTTTTTTATCACCTTTGTGAGTCTTACAGCCTGAGGTAGTGAATCCAAGTAGGAGTCTTCACAAGTGAGAGGCCTACTTTTGTTTCATTGAGAGGGAGAGGGATAGAAGATGGGAGGTAGTGGGGAGGGGGCTCTGTTTTGCAAAGGAGTGTGTATAGAAAATGAGTTTCCTTAACGACATTTGCCTGTGTATCGCTGGAAAACTTTGCATCCCCTTAGAAAGTGTACTATTATTCGAAATAATTTGAAATGATCTCTAAAGTTTATTTAAAACTAGTTACAGAATTATCAATCCAAAAATGACTATTTACACCTATAGAAATTACTCTTTTTAGATTTCGTATCTTGACTGAGATTTGGTGAATTTGATTTTCTTAAAAATTGTCCATTTAATTCAAGTTATTAAATTTACAAAGGATCATGCAAAGGACTTTCTATTTCATTTCCTTCATATCTGTTCCTGGACCTCGTTTTAATTTTATATATTTCCGTGTTTCTTTTCTCGATGATGTTGGCTTGAAGTTTATTAGTTATAGTTATTAATTAGAACCAGTCTTTTAATTTATTCACTGTTTCTGCTGCTTTTATGCATTTTCTAACTCAGTAATTTCTGACTTTAAGGCTTCTTTCTTCCTTTAGTTTTATGAAGCTTTATATTGTTTAACTGTATTTAATCACGGTGCTAAGTTCTATAACACCTTGGAATGAATACATAATTTTTATTTCTCATTTTTTATTAATATTTGTTTTCGAGGCTACGATTTTTCTCTGAACACTGCTTTACCTGCATCCCATGGGTTGTGACAGGTACTGTTTTCATTATTAATGCTTTTAATATATTCTGTGATTTCACTCTGAAATTCCTGTTGGGTGCAAGAGTTACTTAAAAGAATCATTTAGGTAACAGCTGATAGGTTATTTTTGTTCGATCGATTTCTAGGTACGTAGCATTGTGATCAGAGAATTTGTAATAGTGTTTTCATCTTTGAAATTCATTGCTGTTTTATTATGAGCTAATATGTGGTCTCTTTCAATGATGGGGAAAAGGTAAACTGCTCAATTGTTTTAGACATGTGCTTCCTCCTTTGAGACTGATGACTCGATCTTTCTGCTTGGCCGCCCCAAAGATTCTCTTCTGGTTCTGGAATCCAGTTATTTTATTAGGACATATCTTGGAGTTGAGGGTTCTTGGTCATTTTTTCTTATATACCGTGTCCTTTCACTATGAAGATTCAAGACTTCTTTCTAAAATTGAAACTCTTTTTCCTTCTTTCACGTATGGCCTCTCTGTGTGATTATTAAGGCACACCTGTCTCCCGTTTGCCTGAAACAGACCAGGGCCAGGGGGCCAGCCAGCCACCGTTCTAGCCCCTGTCCTGGTTGTGGCCTCTCAGTGCCATCCTTGCCTGCGGGAAGATCTCCCTCGTGGCACTGTCTCTCCATGCCTAATTAGCTTCGTCCTGATTCCCACTGCTTTGTGGCTGTTGCATTCATTTTGGAGACTGGAGATTTAACTATCCCTGAGTTTCATCAACGGAATGAAAGTAATAGTTGGTGTTTAGTTTCCCCTTTCTCAGTTGTTTTAGGGTGGTTTCTTATCAAGGGAAAATGCTGCTTTTAGACGCTCTGGTTCCCACAAGTCCCCTCAGAGTATTTTTATTGTCTCATTTTTCATGCTTCTTCCTGCTAATCATGTTTATGTTGTCATGTTAAGAAGTATATTTTGCCTAAATAATAATAATAATAAAAACATTGTCCCTTTATTTTTTTTTTAGTTTGTTTGGTGAACTATCTCATTGATTTTAAATATTGCCCACTAGGCGTAGCCCACCTAGCAGAACGTCTGAAGAAATGAGTAAGGACCAGTTAGAGCTGGCAGGCGAAGGTGCTTACCTCGTCATTTAACATGCATGGGTTGGTTTAGTGGGCAGAGAAAAACAGACTTGCTTATTGGTTTCTCTGAACAGCAGGAAAAAAACATCCTAGTGAATTTAAAAGATCTGTTTGATGTCGTCTTCCCCGTAATAACAGAAAACATATGTGGATGTGTTTTTAAAACACTACAACTACTTACCATCTGAGTATAAATTTGGAAAAATGAGGTCAGTGTTATGAAGCTTTAATTACATGAGGAAAAAATAAAACCTCAATAAATAAATCAGATGTTGGGAAATGGTACCGGAAACCCCGTATATACTTCCCTATTTGGATTACGCAGCGTTCTGAGATCTTTATTTTTTAAGATATTTACTTTATACGGCATGAGATATAGTACATTGATACACGTCGAATCATTCTTTGCTTTATTCGTTTTCCTAAAATTTGAGAAAAAATTTTACTTTGCCAACTGCAGCTCTTCTGCCTCCGCGGAAGTCGGGGGTGGGATTCACCAGTCCTGAGTGACAGCGATGAGATCCAACACCAGTGGGACATCGGTGGCCTTCTCAGACCTCGCGACAGCCATGGGAAGTTGTCGTGGGTCGTAGTCTGTGGATTTTCCTGTTATTGTTTGGCCCTTTA
Source organism: Pteropus medius (assembly GCF_902729225.1). Lineage (NCBI taxonomy): Eukaryota > Metazoa > Chordata > Mammalia > Chiroptera > Pteropodidae > Pteropus > Pteropus medius. The sequence continues at coordinate 2,960,471 of NW_024340700.1, read as the reverse complement.
ATCAAATGGTAAATTCCCAGAGGCAAGGTCCATGTTGTATTTACTTTTTAAGAATAGTTCCACCTACTTCAAATATCCAATACAGCCATGTGCGCATAAAACTGTATTAGCCAGGGCTCTTTAAATTGTGAGAAGCAGAATTCCAATTCAAATTGGCTTAATTTTTCACATCAGAGAATTTGCTGGATCAGATATTTGTGAATTACTGACGCCACCTTTGGCCTCAGACGTGACGTAATCCGGGTGCTCAGACTGGATTCAGACATCTTAAATCTGTCCCTTGATCTTCCGACCTTGCTTCTTTTTCTTAGCTTCATGTACAGTTGCTAAATGAGGAGAATTCACTGGTTTCTTCAACGGTTATTAGCAATCTTCCCGAGTTTACTTCACTAAGCAGGCTGCCTCTGCAGGTGACAGAAAGGCCACATAAGCTTCAGGCTCACGCTCTACCAGCTTAGCAAGCCCAATGGAAAGAGAGCACGTCTTCTCAGTGGTCCCCTCTGAGAGTCTCAGGGGTCCCTCGCCCCGGACTCAGGTTGCCCACCAGCTCTTAAACCCCCCACCCTGACCACTGGGACCAGACGTGGATTGGCCAGCGCTAGTCAAAGCCTGCATCCAGACTGCGTGCATGTGTGCGTGTGTGTGCGTGTGTGTGCGTGTGTCAGGGATGTTTTAGTTCCACTTGAGCTGTGTGGCTTAAATGTAGTAAATTGTGGCTTCTCGGAAGCCTGTGAAGTCGTTAGGACCGCAGGAAGAAGGAGTTCTGGGCAGACAGAAGCACACTGACTATGATCATGGCCCCACCTTGTGATGTGCACGTGCACACACGCATGTGCATGTCTGTGTATATATATGGAGAGGAGGAGGGAGATGATGACGATGACGTTGACTGTCTAGATCTTACACTGGCGTTTTGCATCTGTCAGGACAGGCGATATTATTGCTCTCACAGATATTCTTATATTCCCAGAGGCTTAGCACAGTAAAAATTTGGTTTCTCCCACTAGCTGTAAGTCCAACGTGGGCCTCTCAGGGGCCAGGCTGACAGGCCCCACCATGACGCGTCCCCACGCCCACCTCGGCAGCGAGGTGGGGACTTCGGAGGCCCTCGCTCGGCCCCTCACGCTCTAGCTGGAAGGCAGCACCTTTGTTCCGGCTCACATCTTAGTCCAGAACTAGTGACACATCCTGCCCAACGACATAGGACTAGCAAGTTCGAATCTCCTGTGACTCGAGAAGAGGAGGAGACAGCAGTGCCAACGGTGACCGCACCCCGTGTCACAGACCAGAGCAGCACCCTAACCCTCTGAAGCCCATGTAAGTGGGCATCCAGCTGACTATAAGGCTGGAGAGAAGCTTTTCCTAAACTTCTCCACCACCAGCCAGAACAAACCGAATAGCCCAATAATAGACCGAGAACTGCCTGAGGGCGAAGAAAAACTTTGCAGCAGTAACTCTTGGCTGCAGTCAAGGCCTGTCCCCAGACTCAGATGGCTTCAGGTAATGATTTGATGAACTTTTCCTCTATTTTTTTATTCACATATGAACCATTTGTTTGTTTGTTCAATATTTATTAAGCCCTTACTTTATACCAGGCATGATTCTCATTGCAATAGATATGCCATAGTGCCTGAGTAATGCAAGGCATAGTCTATGAGGAAGGCAGACATTAAAGTGGATAATGCTGAGAAAATGTTAACTCATATCTTAAATTATGGTTTTCTGATATGGATACTTGGCTACCTGGAATGGATGTGAGGGCCAGCCCTCAATTCTGGGGTATGTACCTGAGCACATGCATCTGGAAACCTGAGATGCTCACCCTGAAAACAGCCCCAGGTGTGGTTATCTGCTCCACAAACTTCCATCATTTCCCCAGGTACAAGGATGAACAAATAAAGAGGAATTTCTTGGTGTGTATCAGTCACTAGGGCTGTGTAACGAGTTACCCCAAACACAAGGCTTTAAGCAATAGTTGCATGTTATCTCTCATGGTTTCTGTGATGTAGGAACTTGGAAGAGTCATTGGGCAGTCTTGATTTGGGCATCTCGTGCAGCAGTGACAGATCTTAGTGGCCACAGCCGTCCGAAGGCTTGGCTGAGGCTGGAAAACTCACACCAATGTGGTTTAATCACATGGCTGGCAAGTCGGCACTTGCTGTTGGCATGGGGCCTCAGTTCTTAACCATTTGGGATGCCCCACAGGGCTGGTCGAGTGTCCTCATGGCCACCTTCCCCTAGAGTGAGCTATCTGAGAGGCCAAGAGGGAAGCAGCCTTGCTTTTTATGACCCAACTTCAGAAGTCATACACGTCGTTCCTGTCGCCATATTATACTGATCACGCCATCGTGTTGCAGGGACGCCTTTTATCTGTAATGACAATGACAGTTTATTTTGAGTGTCTCAAATGTTACTGCTGTAAATAAAAAAGGAAATCTAATGCTACACATTGACCAAGTGGATCTGTTACGATTCCGCTGAGTGCTCAGTTAACCTCAAAAGCGCTGGAGTTTGTGAATCCTCCATGATGAGGATGATTTGGAAGAATACATAATCTGTATCACACTCTGAGCTCATGAGAAATAAATATTCATTTTTGGCCAGGGCCTTTCGGTGGAGAAGCAAAGCTCTATCTCATTTTGAAGTTAAATCGCTAGAGTAGCAAAGGGTCTTTCTGAATTGCACCTACTTGTATGAACTGACTAATGTTTATAGTCTTAAAATGGAAAAAAAAAACATTTATGAGCAAGTATATTCTCATCTTTATACTTCAAGGTGTTATTCTTCAAGTCCATAAAACATATGGAGGAATAGGACATTTAAACGTGGTTGCAAGGAAAACAAAATATATTGAAAACTTTTGAAAATACATAGTGATTTTGCTAACAACTAAGTATAAAAATATACCTTTCAACACTATATTGACTACATAGAAAAAATTTAAAAGGCTTCCAAGCAAACTTTGTTTCATAATGTTAGGATATTTGTTAGTATCTAAAGACCACATAATCATATTTGAAGAATAAATATGGTTTTGTGAGCAACCAGTATCCTTTAATCGAATGTGTTTTTTAAAGGGTACTTTTCTAAGGAGTAGTCAGGTTGGTTATTAGCTATTTTCCAAGAGAGAGAGAAAAAAAAAAGATATGGCATTTATGATATTCCTGGGGTCATACAAGCATTTTCACTAAAAAAAGAAAAAAATGTATTTCCCAAAATAAATTTGGTAGATAAAAATTCCCTTAGGTACTCTCAGTGCCATGTTGAGTGCTTGTAACTACTTTAAGAATTTCATAAAGATGGTCTAGGTTCTACATTATGACATTTCCAGTGAAGTGGGCATTGGTAGTATCACATGGGAGTAAATAAGATTGTGTATGTAAACGTTCGTCTTTATTGTCTTGTCGATGGGTTCACGTTTAGAGATTCAGCATGTCTTGGAGTGTCGTCTGTGTCTTCTGAGGACTTCCGTGCCCCACCCAGCACCAACCGGTCATGTAGTTCCCCTTAGGTGGTGGCACACGATCTTGCTAGAACAGTCTCTGGAATACGGAGCCAGCCCAAGTGAAAGAAGGGTTCACATGAAAGGCTCAGTCAGCTCGAGCCCACGGATGCATGAAATTGCCACACGTCGGGCACGTACCCTAAAAATGCTCAAAATTTGGGGTCACGGGCAGGTCAGAGGAAGCTCAGCAGTGAGTCTGGGCCAGACGAGGTCCTGACTTGTGAAGCCAAACATCCATGTTGGTGTTTAACCTCTTCAAAGGTGCGTTCTTACATACAGATATCTTTACAGGAAGTAAAAATAGAGAGCAGACTTTTTTCAGAGTTCTTTTATTTTGGCAATGATGGACTGAGTCTAAAATATTTAGAAAATTATTGTAAGGAGCTTAGAGTGTGACGTCTATATAGCATTAAACATGAGGCCAAGCCAAGGACGTGGAAACAGTGGCTGTGTCCACCCTATCACGTGACTGCAGATGTGGGGACTGGCCAGATCTACATGCTTGCCTGGCATCAGTGGTTTGCCTGCTTCACCTGTAAATGTAGCATAAATTACAGTACTTTAAGTAGCAGTACATGCTCTCGCGAGAAGAGGAATGAGTACCCGCTGGACTCGGCTTGAATGAGAGACTGATTTAAGACGTACAGTCAGCTGTGGGGTCATCAGAGGCAGGGAAGTGAGAGCGGGGTTGCTACACGTGCTTGTAATAAGTTCGCAGAGCTGGGTGGTTACCCGCGATGGACAAAAATGGTATGAGACAAAGAACTAGAACTCCTGACAGCCGAAGGACCTCCTCTGAGCGACTGGAAAGGCTGCGTGTGGTCTCAGCGAGGACGGGTCCCGAGGTTCTCTGGCCTGAGCAGACAGGAAGGCATCGTTACCTAAGAGTGCCAGCAACAGCCAGATAAAGAGAAGGCGCTCTGGTCCATAAAAATGCCAACAGCAAACACAGGAAAGATGTTAGGCATATCACTTCGACGGCATCAGGAATGAAAGATCGTGCAACAAAGAAATGCATGTAGTAATCAATAGCATCCAAAAGAGAAAAAAAAATCATGTAATGGCAGCATTAAAAAAAAAAAGGTGAAAGATGTGAAAATGAGTAGACTGGCGTCTTAGAGGTGTACGGAACACCTGGAATCTGCAGACCCAGCCGAGTGCACCGTTTAAATTCTAGAGGTGTTGACATCGATTCTCAGGATAGACGTCATGGAGTGGCCTTGTAAAAACAGGGCCCTGATCTCGGGCTGATCCTGACCTGGGTTTTTTTTTGTTTTTTTTTTTTCAGCATGTGAAATAGCGTGAAGCCTGCTGGTACATATTCGCAGGGAGGGTGGCAGGAGGGCTGTGTGCATGGAGCCTGGAGATGGGTCGACGTGGTGGCCCAGGCGTCGAGTGTCAATAATAGGAATGTTGACTTTCGCATGAGCTCGTGGTGTGTATTTTCTAAATCCACTCAAAATAGCTATTTAAACCTTTTTTTTAAGTTCTACATGCGTACCCATCTAAAACAATTTTTACATGAGTTAACAGTGAAGATTTACTGAAATGTCCTTGGAACTCTAACAACATTTCATAAAAGGAATGAATAAATTTCATTCTTTAGCATTAGAAGGAGGTATCCATGATACTTATCAAATATTTGACTTAATGTTGAGAATAATCTATGCTATTTTAGTTCTTCCTCCAAAGTTTATTTCTTGTTTAACTTCTAGTTTTATAGAATCGTGTACTTTCCGACATGTTTTTTTGTACTGTATCCACCATAAAAACAGCATTAAATTTTACTCTTAAATATTATTTTCATAAATAGTCAGATAATAGTAACCCAATGGTCCATATGCCTAGCAATGTCATGATGAAATCAATCTCTAGCATTCAGCATCTTCCTCAAAAAAGGTCAGAACATCTAGAAGGGCAACCGTCGCATCTCTCGGGTGAGACTTGCTGACTGTTACCCCAGGAGCAGACACAGCTTCGGGAAGAAGGCAGCCTTCCTTGCTCCCCAGCTACTGCGTGCTGGCTGTTCTCCGTGGTTTCTTTTCACCCCTCTTTCTCTAGGATTAAGTGGCACCCCGATTGCCCTCTCGTCCAGGCTCCTACCCTTCACTTGACCCTCCCAGCCCCGCACACCCCAGCCTCCCTGAGGTACAAAGCCGTTGGCAAAGCACAGCGCCTGAGCTTTGACAGGAAACACGAACCCGTTAATAACAAACAAAAACGACGGGGAAGAGTTCAGCATCTTTCTTTCACCTTGCTTCCATGTCACGTCTGAGTACCGAGGGCGGGGGTTTTGGCTGGAGAACTGAAAGGATTTTTAAATTACCGTATTGGGGGGTGGCTGCTGGGTGTCTGGGAAGAGAGTGTGGGATCGTGACCTCTGCACCTCCTCTCAGGGCCTTCGGGCTGGACGGTGCGCAAGCCTTTCAGCTCCCTTAAGTCTGGTCCTTCATCATCTTGTTTCACGTTCATCCGGGTGTGCTCCATGCTAGGGGCTGTGCTGGATGCTGGGGTCACAGTGGGGGGAGAGACGGGATTCTGGGTGCATGTAATGTGTTTTAACAGAGAAGAGAGCTGGACGCAGAGACGGACGGCCACGAGCTGGATGCAGAGACGGATGGCCCACGCACAGGGCCTGGCGCGCAGTAGCTCCGTGGATGCCACCTCCTGGTCATGCACGGTTTCCCTTTCGCTCGGGAGTCACCCTTGGACCTGGAGTCCAGAAGTTTCCAGGGACGGGCTCTGAGCAGCTGCCCCTGACCTCAGCTTTCCTTGTCTTCGCTGCGCCCTCTGGCCTTTTCACCAGCGTAGGGACACTGCTGGGATTCGCAGTCGTCACCCATGATAGAACTTAAGGGCGACCACCAGAGCTTTCCTGTACTGGGTGTCTTCTGAACTTGAACCTGAGCCGTGGGATGGAGAGATGGGCTGTCAGACAGCTGTCCAGGGGGCCTGGTCCAGGCCTCCTGCCTCGCTCCTCAGAGTCACCGGCTCGCCTTGTCCTCGTTCCCATCACACCGAAACCTGGATCATCGCCACTCTGTCCCCCTCGTCCCACTCAAAGAACATCGTAATTGCAGGATTAAATTAATTCAAGCGTCTCCTGAAATAGCACCCCCGTCACTGTGGATCGGACAGGTCTCCCTACCTATATTCTCTGCTCTACAGGAAATGTGACGTGGAGCCGTGTCTCTGTGCTGCTGACTCCATCTTCCCACCGGATTGGACAATGTCCAGGGGCTCGTCTGTCACAGTCATTGCTGCGTCCCCGGAGCTCCCAGTCTGGCGGAGCCTCTGCCCAAACTCAGCATTCCCCGGGGGAATGCATGACTGCATCCACAAGCCAGCGGCCAGCCTCGGGTCACCGCTCTTCCTCCCGTGCAGGTCCGGGCCTGACTCCATGCTCGCCCGGCGATCAGACCGGGAGGCCACACTCTTGTGATGCGCAGAGTGATTTCAGACGCCTGTCACGCTTTCACGGTGACACGTGCTAGTGATTTCGTGTGAGTCTTCAGTTTGTGCCTCGGGCTTCGAGGTGCATATCTGGGCTCATCATTTCAGGGACTGTTCGAAGACATGTAGAAGATGCCGTGTGTGCATGTGTGTGTGCGTGTGTGTGTGCGCGCGCGCACGTGCGTGGAGGGGGAAGGTTATGGGAACATTAGGCTATTGATTTTATTTTCTTCTTACCTCTATCAATAGGAGTAACATTGCTGTGTCTCTGTTTCTCTGTCCGAATCCCAATATTAGCTTTCTTACGATAAATGTAGAGGATTTGTATTTATAAACTGAGCTCAAGAAATATCACTAAGGGGAAAATTAAAGCTTTTATTTAGATCGATAACCTTTAGTGTAAAAAAATTATCAACGGCCTTTCAGTAAACATTCAGCTGGGAAACAAGTGCATGACAAAGTTTTCGTTAATTTTTCTGAGCTCAGGATTTCTGGATTTTCAATTCTTGTTGCTCTTTATGTATTTTTTTAAACAATGTTTCTTTCATTTAACATATCATTCCTTCGAAACTTCTCTTTTTGTGCATATTTTATAATGTGCACCCAGTATAGTAATTCCTGTATGTAACTTACAAATACTTACACAGACACACCTGTACTGGGAGTGCATGCTCAAGGGAACTTTTAAATTACATTTTAAATAACGGAAATGGAATAAAAGGCGTTTACATCATCCAGGAAAGACACGACTTCCGCTCTGGGTAAATAATTGACTATACTATTCACGTATTTACATATTCCATATTAGTGTAACAGTCATTTCATCTGGCATGTGTCCGCTAAATAGCAAATGTTACCTCACAGAAAAGGTTTAGATTGAGTTTAAAACTATAAAATCATATTGTAGGGTTTGATTGGCATCTCAATACAATCTGCCAGTCTTTCTGCCTCTACCTTCATCTCTCGGTCTGTCTGTCTGTCTGTCTGTCTGTCTCTCTCTCTCTCTCTCTCTTCTCATGACAATCACACACACACACACACATACACCACCTATTACGCATTACACACAGACAGACTGGGGAGGAACACAGCCCTGACATGAGGGAGTTGAAGAGCCTCCTGGGTGCCCGGGGCTAGTGACAGGCACGGAGTGTTCTAAAAGCACAGAGGACACCGAGCACGGTCTCAGAGGTGAAAGAAAGGCCTCCGGGGCAACCCACAGGAAGAGCCCGCATCCAAAGTAGCCAGCGACGTGTCCATTTCCGTTCTGTGTAACATTTATTTATTTCAGATTAAAAAAAAAAAAAATTAAAAAAAAAAAAAACCCACAAAGGTAGAGTTTAAGTCTGGCAAATATTTAAGGCTTGCGAGTCACCAGGAAATAGTTCCCGAATGTTAACATGTGTACTGCATCTTTGTGGGCGCAAGTTTTTGAATGAAGTGTAATCGGTGGATTAAAGTGATAATTTACAGAAATCGATTTTCCCAGTTTTATATGGAGTTTGTTATTTTTAATAAGACATGGGTCCTATTTCTTTCTTACTTATTTTTATCTGTATAAAATTTTAAGCCGCTTTCTGAGAAACTTTTGAATCTAAAACTTATTTTTTAACTGACAAAAATTTGAGTAAAATGTTTTTTAAAAAAATTAAAAATAATTTCCTTCCATTCAGAAGTCAAGATGTCATTTTGCCAAAGAAAAATCCACGAAAGGCGAAGAGCGGGGGATGGGAACCCAGAAAGGAAGCGCCTGAGGAGCTTTCCCTCCCAGCCTGTCTGCGTGAAGCTTAGTGACAGCACAGGCGGCCGGTGCCCCTCATTGGTCTTGCGAAGACGAGAAGGGAGAGCGGGGAAGAACCCTCTGAAAAAGTTCGCAGGAGAGTCACTGAAAGACCGTGGGGTCACCTTCGCTGTTTGGGATGAGTTAGAGCCAACAGGTGCTCTCCTCAAGATAACAGAGTGTATCAAAAAGAGCAATAAAAAGTTCCTGCAGTTAGCTCTGCAAACGACATTCAGGTTGCTGATTATTCTTAATCAATAGAGGAGGATTTTTCGTGCTTCTGTTTACGTATGCTTGTCCTTTTTATGACCGGACTCGCTAGCCAATCTGAAAGTCATTAAATGCTTCTGTTTTTCCTATGTACCGTGCAGGGCCTACTTGAGCAGCAGACAACTAGTGTGTTTCTACAATCTCGGAGAAGCGACGTGCATGCCTATTGCCACTGCAGGCTGAAAATTCAGTTTATTACTCGGTTCTGGAAGGGAATGTGGAGATAATCGGTATTCACTCTCATGTGACGCCCATAAGCATCTCTGTGGCATTTTCAGTCACTTTGCAGACAATTAACGCGGTGCCATGCTTTCTCATTACAGAAATAAGATAGGCTGAAAGAACTAAGTCTCGTGACAGGGGAAGATATACTGTCTCCAGAAGTATTTATAACCTGACTACGGTATGAGCACGGATGTTTCTGGAGTAACGGTGGCATCAAAGCCGTGGAACGCGGGGGCAGCCAGGGGGTTTTGACGGAAAGCGAAGACTTCGCCGGTTCTCATGGTGTAATCCTGTCTTCAGCATCTACTCTGCTTACCTTAAAAGGCCATTTCTCGTCTTGGAACCTCATTTTTTCCATCTGGAAAAAAGTGATAACCTGCCATACTGAGGAGTTTTGAGAAGGGCGGCACATAACAGATATTTCCTGGAATATATTATCACATTTTCCCAACTTTTCAATTTTAATTATTTCTTCAGTCAATTATATAATTGGATTTCTAGTCCCAGTTAACAGTTGTTCTGCGTGAGATTAGTCTCAGCCTACCTGATTTTAAGGATTTATTTCAACCGGCGTTGATAGTCCGTCATTGATGTCAGTGGGCGCTTGTTTACTGCTTAACCTTATTTGTAAGGGAAAACGTTACTAGTGATAGGACAAAGTAAACATCAAGTTTTAGTTCTACGAATGAAATCCAGTTAAAAATTGTTAAAAAGCGGTGCTCTTTTGGGTCACAGGCGTGCAGGGCTGGTCGGCCTGCCGGTCCCCAAGCATGACACGCAGCTCTAGGAGGTCCCCATGTGTGTCTCCTCACCAGTCCTCTGTTCCTGCCGTGCAATCAGGCAAAAAAGAAAAAGTCCCGCTAATGCATGCGGGTTTCCTCAGCGCAGTGCGTCTTACCTGGGTTTGTATCTGCCGTCTTGTCGAAGACAGACGTGCGAGCCGATGTTCGGTGTGGAATGTTAACGTGCTCACTCGTGCTCACTCTTCGCTGCGCCGAGCTGGCGGTCGGTACTTCGGCTCCCCTGACTTTAATAAACAGAAGAATCAGAGCAGAAGTGCTCGGGGGTGGAAACGCATCCGTGTCAGCGAGGCTCGTGGAGAGCGATGAGGCGTTTCCCGGAGTCTCTGCTTGCGAGACGAGTTTTACAGTTCACGATCCATAAGGACAGTTATGGGCACTGGAAGCAGGGCACGTGGAAACAGGTTTACGCCGCTGCGGTAATAATGGCCGTATCCGTGGATGTGATTCTGTCACGGGCGGGTTCACTTTGCGGGTGGCAGAGACTCGTTTACCCAAAGCATCACTTAGAGGAAAGGCGCACGTGAGAGGCCAGTTAACCTCACAAATGGAAACGGAGTGGGAAAAATTAGGACGCAGAAGAAATTGTGAAAAAAATCACATTATTGTGAGGGACGAGGGCAATACAAGGTATAGAAATATGATTGAAAGAAGGGTAATTGTCATTTACGGATGATGGGGGTGAGGCGCAGAGAGTAAGGGAAACATCAGAAAACAGGAAGAAAATTTCCAAGGGATGCGAAAGACAGACCGTTTTTTGAAAATGGGTGGGCGAGCCAGGCGAGGAAAGGCTGGGAGGACCTGCGGGCCGGGAAAGAAAGGTGCAGACGCCGCCCGCAGGGGAGGGAGAGACGTGAGGCTCATGCACCAATGCGAGGCTGAGGCGGGACCGGCCCCTGCCACCGCCGCGTGTCCCGCTGAAGCCGCGGGAGTTGTCCTCGTTGGACGTGGCGGGCATTCAGTGGCTGGGCTCTGACGTTTGGCCGCCACAGCCGGAGGGAGGCGTTGAGGGTGGCCCAGGACGACTGCCCACAGACCCGCTGATAAATGGTCATCTTTCCTTACGTGACAAGCATCCTCAGGTACAATGCCTCCCACTCAGTGAGGGTGACAGTGTTTTCTTACTGACGACTGGAAACGAGGCTGCAACGTAGATTTTGTCATCATTCTTTGACAGTGGAGAGACCCGGAGCTCAGACAAGTATTTTTCTCGAGGTTCGCATCTAGCAAGTGGAAGAGACAGGATCTGAATGGCTGTGTTTAACTCCAGAGCTCCTGCTCTGGACTCTTGTGTTTTTGTGCAAAACAAATTGGTTTTTCAGAAGCGTTTTCATTGGCAGGAGCGTGAGATTAACTAGAGAATACAAGGCCACGAGCTTGCGGACAAGTCATGAAAGGGCTTTTCATGCCATGGTTGGTGGTACTGGCTTTGCAGGTGATGCAGCCTTGTTGATAATGATACATTTGCGCCTCGAAGACATCGCTCTGGCCATGGGGTAACTTTAAAGAGTAGATCGAAATCAAAGGCGAGAGTGGAGGTGGGGAGACAAGTCGGGAGGTTTTTGTGATCCCTGAAGAGATGATGAGATGGACCTGGGCCTTCAGAGTCATCGGAGAGGAAGGGACGGAGAAACACCTCAGGGGGTGTTCAGTAGCGAGACTAGGCCAGGCCGGCGGCCGGCAGAGCGGAGGGAGAGAGGCACGAGGAGGAGGGGGAGGTAGAGAAAGAAGCGAGGCGTGAGTTAAGGGAGGGTGGGGAGTTTGGGGAGCGGTCGCCCGGTCGTCCAGGGCGTGTCCGCGTAGACGCCTGTAGGGGTGGCCCTCGTGCTGCTGGTGGGCACTGCGGGACTGACCTAGAGGGAAGCAAGGGACACAGATTCTTCCTGCCCCTGAGATTCCTTTTGTTTAAACTTATTGCAAGGATATCCTTTTTCTTCCCTAAATGAATAATGCATTCTTGCTTTTCTCTCTGACGATGCCAGCATTCATGTATTCAGAACTTGGTGTTCCTTAGACAAATTTCTTCTGTAAACTGATGGCATGTCATATTGTAATGTTATCATTATACTTTATCTGCATTTACTTGCCCTAATCAACCACATAAGCATTTATTTCACTACTACACAAAGTGCCAAATTACATATTCTATTAAATGAAATATTAAAATTGAAGTATCCGATACAATGCAGAGTATGGCAACATAGTTTAAAAAGATGTTGCATTCCAGCACAATATACTAGCGGGTATCTCATACTCTATTTATTTCTGGATATTGAATTGTTTTGACAGCTGTACGCACAAATGAGTCCTGCAGGGTTTCCGTTTAAAGCTCCCAGACGTCGTCTGCCTCAGATCGGAACACCAAGTTCACTTCAGAATTAAGCTCCTGCACTCAGGGACACTGATCTGAGGGTCTGGCCCCTCCGAAGTCCTTCTGAAATAAAAGCAGAGACTTCTAAGGCTACTGTATGGAATCCAGATGCTTCATTTTCTTTACGTAAGCACACTTTTCAAAGTGCCTTGCCATCCGCGATCTACCCATCCGGTGTGCTATGGTAGTCACAGTGGAGGGCGGTGTGTGACTTTCCCAGGAGCTCCTGAGGGGGCGGCCTGCAGGAGAGGCACTGGGGGAGGGGGGCGCAATGGGGATCAGGGTGGTACTGAAGGGGAGAGTCGAAGGGACTAGCTCGACCCCGAGTGGAAGGTTTCTTACAGACCAGAAGTAAGAAGTTGCATTAGTATTTATTTAGCCTTGAGAAAGAGAAATCACACCACACATCTTTTCCTGCCTCTCTCGATCCCCTTAGAGCACACAGAAAGTAGGGGATGTCACAGCTGAGGACTCCTAACTCTGGGCCTTTCGAACGTAAGGTAGATGAACGGCCCCTTCTGTGTCGCAGGAACCCTGTGGGGTGTGGGATTTCGTGAATCGTGCCGTGACGAGCCCAGTGGAAGCACTGGGACCCACCCGATGACGTTCAGATTCGGAATCTCATAGACACCATGCGGTCAAGCAAAACGAGGCCAAATGTAGCTCTGAAACCATTACGTTTAGACCTTGGAGAGAAATATAATGAAAACATATACTTGGTTTAAAATTTGTAAGAAGGAAAGAGGAGATTAGAGAAACAGAGAGCAGTGGCTTATTTAGATGACTTAAATAAATGCCAGTGTTTTCCCCCCGATACCTGGAATGTGGGTCTCGCCCGAATGCCTCACATCTGCTTCCTGCTGGGCTTCTGCGGAAGGGGAAACACCTCCTGAGTCTGGTGACATGTGGCCCTGTGGGGAGAGCTGAGCACAGAGGCGCATTCCAGGTCCCGTTTGTGGGCACTTCTGAGGAATTGTCTAAGCGTGACCCCGAAGCCCCATAAGAGGCTCCTTCGGGCTCAGGACGTTTCACCCTCTAAGACCCTAAGTGTCTGCGGTTTCACGTTTGGTGGACATTTCACTCAGTGTGTTCTGTTTCTTCTTGTGACCAAGTTTCAGCTCCTGAGACAGGTTTTGAGCCTGCCAGGTAGAACAAAGGCCGTTTGAACAGCATCGTACACAGGCACCTGATAACCGGCCTCACCAGCCTTATTATCTTGAAAATACGAGACTAATTATAGCAGATGAAAGCTTGAATAACCGCGCCTTAAAATAAACTGGGTTAATAGGAACGGGAAATTGCTCTTGTGGGGGCCGCTGGCTCTCGTTGCAAATCAGCCTCCCAAGCCTGCGGGTTTCCAGCCCTGAGTGGCCCGGGGCATCCAAAGTCCATTCAGCCTCACGTTTCAGCAGATGCCACTGAGTGCAGTGTCCTGTTTGGTGGGGGTCCTGCCGCCTCCCCTCGGGATCTTAGATGAGCCCAGGGAGAGGAAGAGATGGAGGAAAGGTGCCCAAGCAACAAAAATGGATTGTTTCTCCCGAAAGCAGATCACGGATTTATTTCAGCACTTTCTCCCCGCCCCCACCTTCTAATTTGAGTCGTCGTCTTCTGTCCTTTACAAGTAGAAAGGAAAAAAAAAAGCAAACCCTACAGGTGGATCATCTGCTACTTTCCCTTAGCTACGTTTATAAATATAGTTCGATTTTATGATGGAGGAGATACTCTATTTGGAAGTGCCACGTGTGTGCGGGTGAAGAAGGACGCGTTTCACCCACAGGGAAGTGGGTGGTTACTACACTCTGCCCAGGAGAGATGGGGGTTTTCTCGTTTTACCAAGCGTTTTTCCAAACACTTGATGCTTCCTTTCCAGTGAACCCCTTTCTCCTCTTCCCGAAGAACCATCTGACCTTCACTTGAAGTTCCACGTGGGCTCCCGCATTCTAGTTCGGAATATGAATAACCAAAAAACGTGGAACTCCAAGGGCCAACTCCGCCGCATGGTGGCTTTAGGAAGCTTCTGGCAGCTCCATGCCTCCCGATCTCCCTGAGGCTGCCATTCCAGTTACCGGTGGGAATGTTCGAATGTGACCTGTGTGCCTTTGAGACATCTGAGCATGCCCGTCACGGCGCCGGTACCCCTTCTCTGACGAGTCCTCGCGAGTAATTGTCATGTCGTGTCTCCCTTGCCCACCAGCTGGATCAGGGAGCCAGCTTCCGGTCTGGCCTGTCACATGAGCTGGAGCAAGAACTCTGCTCACTACGACTAATGGGACCACGTGGATCCCCTCTCTCGGCGAGTTTCAGCGAGACTCAGAGCTGCAGCCTGCGCCTGGGGACAGTGAAGGGGCGGACGCGGGAGCGAAGGGACTCTGCCCCTTCGGGTGGAAACCAGCAGTCCCTGCGGTGTCCCGACCTGGGCCCCTTCTCTGGAGTCCCTGGGCTTCCCTAACGGCCATTCCGTTGTCCCTACTTATACACAGCCATTTGTCTTCTGTGTCCCTTACGAATTCAGAAAGCCCGACGAGCCTACTCACGTGGATTTGGATTTGAGTGTTCGTTAGACTAAGGTACGAGGAGCAGAAAAGCACGTGGCTGGCGTCGGAGGGGGCTGCTGGTGGCGTGAACGGGCAGGGAAACGAGGTGCGATAAGAAAGCGCCCCGCGTCCTGCCGGGACGCGCGTGCGGCTGGAACCGCGTTTGCCACCCGCAGGGTCATCCGGAGCGCGGTGTCCCCCCTCGGACCTGGTCCGACTGCCTTTCGCCTCCCGCCTCCTCCCCTCCCTCCCCCTCTGCCCGTCCCTCCCTCTCTCTCTCTCTCTCTCTGTCTCTCTCGTGTCTTGGTTTCTGCCCTGCGTCGCCCGTCTAATGTGATTGAGTATTTAACGCTCACGCCGTCGGACAGAGGCCCGGATTGGGGTGTAAGCTCCCTCTGCGGGGCGCCCTTAGCGGGCGGGGTCCTCAGTGCCCGGGCTCAGGCGGTGACTTAGTCTCATCGGTGTGGCTGGGAGAGTGGGGTCCTCTCTACAGAGGGTGACTGCACGTGTGGCAGGAATGCACTGCGTCACTTTTCTAAGGAGGGTGGGGACATACGTGTGGCAAGGATGGTGGCCAGGCCGTGGCCCCAGAATGTAGGGATCCATAAGTATCTGTGTAAAATGGGTGACATAGCACGATTCGCCACTCTGGGCCCCTTCCTTTGTTCCTCGTGAGTGGATTGCACTATCTGTCTCAGCGTCTTTTACGGCTAAGTTCAGCATAATTTAGAATGGACAGAATCACCAGGGAAAACAGAATCCCTTTGTCGACACCAGCAGAACCTTCCCTGTGCCTCGAACTGTGCCGGCATTGAGAGTAGAGAAGTAAGCGAGGCAGAACCTAGTCCACCGGGTGACAAAACATTACAGTGGTGCTTTGAAGGGGGAGCCCTGGTGGCCCACAGCTGGGGCTGCGGTGGCAGGGGAGCTTTGCAGGGAGCACCATGTTTAACTGGAGCTTGGAAGAATGAGCACAGGTTTTCTGACACACGGAACAGAGTGAGGCCGTCCGCCTTCGGGTTAATGGACTGGACATTAGCTGTGAGCCCAGGTCCTCTCATGATTACATGCGAGACTGTATGTCTGTGTGTATGTGTTATGTGTTTTACGTGTAGGGTGTGTGTGGGCGTGTAGGTCCATAATGTATATCAGATTTTCAATTCTTGTACTACACATTTCTCCAAACCATTTTGTAACTATTGGGCACTCCATTTCTTGCGTTTTAACTCCATCACGAGACATGCACGGGCAGTGTCCCAGGATAACGCGTTTGAGCAGGTCAGTCGTGAGGCCGCCCACGCCATGTCTTTAGCATGGGCTGCAGCCACGTGCTACTTACCTGCAGGGACGCATCTGAGAAATGTGATGTCGGGTGACTTTGTTGAAGCCGGACATCACAGGGTGCACTCACACACACCTGGCCGATCCACTGGCGCAGCATCACGGTGCATGGGCACGTGGCGTGGCATCGCCGTGCGTGTCATCTGTCGGTCAGGGCACGTGTCAGGGCACGTGGTGCAGCATCACCGTGCGTGCCGTCCATCGGTGACCACAACATCATTACGTGGCACGTGACTTTGCCGTTGAAACAACTGCCACGCTTCAGGTCCCGCCTACTCAACACCGCTGCTCGTCCCCACAGGCTTGTGACTGCGAGCGTGCGGTAACTGTGTTTAGATGGGCCTTTCTCCTTCGGAACCAGGACCGAAGCACGTGTAACAGAGGTGTTAAAATTCTCTAGGTCCTTCTATAAAGGAAGCTTTGACCCGCAAGTCTGTCTTCATTTTCTCCTGATTTTTTTTGTTCGTTCGAATCCCAGTGAAAATTCCTAATTCGCGGAAGTAAAACTGTTACACGTTTAAGCTTCTAAAGTTCTCAAAAAAAAAAACCCAAAATCAACCAACTGCCAATATTAGAAAAGAAAGTAATTGGGATTCTTGGCAGTATTTAAGGGGAGATCAGTGATGTCAGATGTGAAAGGTCAAAAAGTGCTATTTATTAACACATGACCAGGAAATATGGTGTCTAAGAACGGTAGTTTATTTATTCACACACACACACACACACACATACACACACACACATGCACAAATACACACACACACGCACAAATACTTGCTACTGTTGGCCAATAACTTGTACACCTTAAAAAGCACTAAATTCATCTTCGTTACCCAGCCAAATTTTCCTCAGAAGAAAACTAGTCTTGCAATGAAATTCAATTATAAATGAAAGCTCAGTGGAAGTAGCTATTATACCACTACTTACACATGGTTTAACCATTCGAACCGTTATTTTTCATAATATGTTGTTATTTCAAAAATTTCAATACTATTATTTCAAAATATTCTGTTAAAGTTATTCAAGTCTCATTGGCTTTCCGTGGGTAGATGTACCTGTTCCTGGCAATGTACGCTCTTGGAGGTCTGTTAATTATGCCAGGAGAGATAAGGGAATGGACCTGAGGCAAAGTTCTTCTGATAAAAGTGTATGGTTTTTGTTCAGATAATTGCTTCTTCTTCCGGTCCTTAGCATCCGGATAAACAAAATTAGCATATCTAGGTAATCTTTAGTTCAACATACTGAATTTTTTTTTTTAGCTCAGAACTTTTGCTTCTTTCTAAAATGATTCTTTACAACAGTGTGGTAAAGAAAAATCATAGGCTTTAGTGTCAACTAGACCAGATTTCAAACTCTCCTTTCCAAACCAGTTCGACTGTGATTTTTATTCTCACACAAATGGACATGATGACATCTATTTTGCAGAGTCGGGAGCACGAGATGTGCGGCATATGTGAGTAAGTGCAGCTCAGTGACTGGAACGCGGCGGGCACTCAGTGAATGAGAGCGTCTCGGTCTACAGGGGCGAATTTCTGGGATGTTTACTATGTCTCTGGCCCAGGGACTTGCATGCAAATAGGCAATTAAGAAATAATGAACTGCTCCTGCAGTCACAGCTCCTTGGCGCCGGCTTCAGCCAAATCTTTAGCCAAAGATTTTCAATGGCCGCAGAAAGACGTGAAATTTGTCATCCTAGTTTTCTCTCACAGACGTTCCGGGTCAATGTACCGAAGAGTAAAGTAGAAAGCTAGTGACGGGAGCCGGCATGGCCTTCTGAACGGAGCAGCTTCCTGCTTTCCCCCGGCTTCCCAGGGCGGGACAGAGGTGTCAGGGCACCTGGGTGTTCTCCAAGAGCTTTATCCGCACTTCGATAAGGTCCCTGTGGAGAAGTTGCTAGAGCGAAATAATCCGCCAGCATTAACCACGCTGTTCTCACGTCTCCACAACGGCAAGCTGACTTGTAAAATGGGGAGTTTGAAGAGCCTGTGGAGCTGCCATGTCTGAGGAAGGGGAAGACAAGGCACTGATTCAAGAACGAGTTTAGAAACTAATGACAAGCTGAAACTCCATCACCCTGGGGACATGTTGACAGCACAGGACCAGAAATAGGGGTGATGGGCAGGATAGAAACCAAGGCAGGCCACTCAGGCAGTATGCACAGCGCCACCGTGGAATGACGCTGCTAGTTATGGTAGCTAAGCGTCACTGAACGCTTGCTAGATGCCAGCTACCCTTTTAACTGTTGATTTATCTGGTCCTCACAGCAGTTGATGAGATGGGTAATATTATTACATTACCATCATTTTTGTAAATGAGGAAACTGAGGCCCGAGAAGCTAAGTGACTTGTATTGATGGGCACGCCGTTAATAGGTGGGAGAGCTAGCATCCCCATCCTGATTCTGATCCCAGAATTCAGCTGTAATAACTCTTTTAGGATGAGTCCCGGATGTGTTGGCAGTCAGACTTCACAAAGCTGCATGAGTGGGCTGTGTGTCACCAACGGACATGCATGACTCACAGCACCTGGCCGCTGAACTGCTTCCTAAATGGATGCTGCTCAGTTCCTGCAGGGTGTTGGTTCATTGGATGAGCTTTTGGGTTTGGGCCCAGAGCCGAACTGCTTGAAGTAATACACTAACGCTTAGCGGTGCCCCTTCTTCTCTGAACTGTCCCCAGGAAGTGCTCTCCCTCTGCTAGGAGCAAATGTTGAACAAATGGGTTGAAAGCACACCAAATTATTATCGTGCCCTAAGCATGAAATTACTCACCGTCCCTGCGCGGCCATCTGCGTTGATCTGCACTGACCCGGTCAGGGTGTGTATTGGGCCAAAGGCACTAGCAGTCTGGGGCAGAGGCCCGTGTGTGAGGAGCATCCATTAGACGCATAAGTTCCGAGTGGCTTTGTTCCTTGCTCAGAACCATTTTCTCAATGACACCCATGAGCCAAGCTGCTGGTTTTCAGTATCATTCACTGAATTATTTTTCCAGAGACAAGAAGTCCTATAGGACTCTTTGTGAACTATTAATATCCCAAATAACTACCACCGGTATGCCAAAACATGAACATCTAGTCTAGAAATGCTGATGTCTCAATTAGTTGCTATAATTATATTCATTTATACTGCTTTTGTTAGGTCGGGCAGAGAAATATTGTACAGAATAAATAAAAGTGAATTTCCCTTTGGTTTGGGCACCAGCTTTCCTTTTTATATTTATTTCTCTAAGAAATAAATCCAAATAAATTCACTTGCTCCCCCCCACAAAAAAAAATTCACAGTAACCATTATGTTATCTTAACGGGATAAATAGCGCCTTCTGTTTTGTAGGAAGATGTCGCATAGGGAAGTAAAACAGTCTCCTGAACTTCAAGCCAATGAAATAATGAAACATAGATGGATATTTTAAAAATTTCTTTAGCGTCTTAATCCTGTGTCCTTACCGTTTGCTTTCAGTTGTATTTACATTAAAATACAATGTCATTTTTCTCCATTCACTATATCAAAAAAAAAAAAATCTGAATTTTAAAAGGTCAGCAAGATACATCTCTAGGAGAGGTAGCATCCAAACAACATGCCAGGTGAACTTACCCTTGTCACGAAAGATTATTAGCGACAGCAGAAACAAAACAAAAGAAAACAAAAAGCATGAGAACAAGAATTAAGAGCTGAAGATAGTGTCAGCCGAGAAATAAATAAAGACAGAATGTTCCAATTCCAGTGAAATTTGCTGTTAAGCTTTAAAGGAGAGAAAAGCTTTCTTTATAGAAAAAACATCCACATGTATTTCAAGAGTTAAAACCCAAAAAGAGTAGGTGGTCACTTGATGATGAAGAGAGAGGCCATGCTGTGTTTACTCTTTATGAGCGAGCAGGAGATGACCTGGTTAGGGAGCTTTCTCGGAAGTCCCCACGCCAGATGTTTTGCATTTTTTTTGGAGCACGCTTGGAAAGCACCTGTGAAGATTTCGTGGGTGACATCTTATTAGGACAGTGATTATACTTCCAGGTCCCTCTCCTCTGAAAATCTGTGCTGGGACGTGAGTTGAAGGATATGCCCGTTATCCAACTTTTCAATGGCCACTTCTTGAGAGTCTACTATGTGGCAGACACTTTTCTCATAAAGGGTACGTTGGGGAACACTAGAAAAATAATTTATAGCAAGGAGAGGCAGGAAGCATGTCAACAAGCACGTGACCAAGGGAATTTCAGGGAGCCATGAGCACTGTGAAGGAAGTAAACCAAAAAGGCGTGATAGCAACTGACCACGGATGAATCCGATTATTTAGGTCTGGAATTCTAGAAAGACTTCACCAAGGGAGAGGCCTGAGAGGTGAGAGGGAGGGAGCAGGAGGAGCCGCCACACCGGCATCTCGGGGCGGGCGCTTGGCATAGAAGCCGCAGGCTGGCGTGGAACAAGCAAGGCCCGTGGGACACTTGGTGTGCGAGGGTTCAGAGAGGGGCAGGCTGCAGATTGCCTAGGACCGGTGGGCTGCAGCCTGGAGTTTGAAGTTAGTGTATCATTTTATTTTTGAAACCGAAAAATCAGGGAAAACAATTCATCATTCCTCAGTCGAGAAATGGGTAAATCATTAAATAAAGTCACACTAAAATGTTGTCTAGATGTTTACAGAATGGGGGAGCTCTGAGTTAACTGACATGGGGCGGTGTGAATCATATCTTATTAAGTGAAAAAGTATGTTGCAGAACACCACGTGTAATACGGCATTTTAAAGAAAAGCAATATCGAGATACATAGAAAAATCTGGAAAGTACACACCAAACTCTCTGTTAGTGGCAGTAGATGAAGGCAATGTGGAATTGAATGGTGGTGAAAAGGGACTTTGAGTTGTACTTTATACACTTAATTGTTTTTGTTAAGTGAGACGGCATCTATTTTATTATTGATCAAAATAAACAAAAATAAGAATAACCATGACTATAAGAAGGAAAATGCTCAAGAGGGCATATCTAGGAAACTGGGAAACTGGACAGTTTTTAGCCAAAGAAAATTCTATTCCACATATTGGCAAAGAAAAGAGATTCGTATTCTAAAAACTGCCTAGGGCCTGTGGTCGCTTTTGCCTCGCCTGGCTGCCTTCCGGAGTAAAAGCATTAGATCGCATTCTGCACATTCTGCCATCTTCCTGGTTGTTCCTTTTCCCACACATGTCTTCAAGTCTGCACGTTGACTCACGTGTGCAGTTTAAGCCTCTTCCCATCCTTCACCCCTGTCTGTCACCCAGCCATTTTTCGGTATAAATTCCAGAACACATCTGAGAGGGCCCGATTCCTTGCATGTTAAGGTGATCCTTTAAAGGATGCTCTCTAACCAATGTGAGCTTTCAAGACAAGGGACGGGGAGTGAGACTCTCTTGTTTGAAAGAAGACTTTGCGCCTCCTTTGATGTTTCAAGCCCCCTTTCTTCTGGCCTCCCACTTGCCCAAGTAGGTGCCTTTTTAATATTTGGGGACATTTTATTCCCGGGTTAATTATAGTCACGAGGAAGAAAGGTATGGAGTTTCTTTTGCTTGAACATTACTGTGGAATTTGAAAGGACAGGCTTCTATATTATGAGACTGATGGCAACTCTAGAAATTTCATTGAAATTAAAAATAGTCCAATGAACAGGTCGAGGGCTGCAGATGAGAGAGGAAATTGTCTCGGTATTGTTTTACAGAGCAGCGCGTTAGCATACACTACCAATTATTTATATTTCTGAGTCACACCTGTGAATGTCTGCATTTGTAATGTCGTCAGCTGGGATTAGATTTTGGCCTACTTACGAACCAGTAGGTTAGCTGGCTGCCATTTCAGACCACTGGCAGGAGGCATGAGCTCCTTGGACCAAAGGCAGAGCCCGGGGTAGCACCACGCAGCAGTCAGCGTTAGCGGCCACGTGGTTGCATCACTATGTCACACACCCTGGTGCCAGAGCAGCGAGGTGTTGGGTCCAGGTGCGTACTGATCTTGGCGTGGATTTGCGCCTAGCTGAGGACACAGAGCTGGGGAATCCACTGCTTATATACCGAGCAGTAAGCAAGTCCGCTTTTTGTCCAGGGGCAGACATTGTCTTTTCTCTCAAGATGACCAGTGTCGTAAGCAGCCTCGAGAAATGGCCAGGCAGGAAGTGGACGGGACCTTGCAGGCTTGGCGTACCTACCCAGCCAGAGGCCAGGCAACTCTTTCCTAGCAGGACTATAATTTTCTATCATATTTAATAGTATATAATTACGTCCATGTGTGCACACGTAATTACATACGTGTTTTAAAGTCTTTTAAGACTTCGTGGGTTAATAGTGAACGATGATAATGCCTTTGCTTATTTCTAAAAGAAAAATGCATAACGTAGCAAGGAAAGGAAAGAAGCGATCTTATTGTCATTTATCTTATGCTCTCGAGTTCACTATTCACTAAGCCTGGAAGAATAAACAGAATTTCCAAATAGGTATATTCATTAGCTGCTAAGTGGACATACCTTAAACTATAGACTGCCTTGAATATTATATGAGTTTCTATAGAAAAATAAAGGTTTTCATACAAAAAGGGGGTTAGTGATAACTCAGAATTTTAGCGTCACCATGGAAACCAGGTTGAATTAAAACAACACAAAAGGACTTTAAATGGGGGCTTTTTCACAGTATACTTCGAATGGTCTCTGGAGGGCAGTGATGTGGGTGTGTGTGGGTGTCCTAAGGGATGTATGACCCCTGTACCTACTGGTCGTTTAGAACTACTTCACGTAGGAGAAACAATTTCTGTGTAGAGAAAGCGTTTTTAGTTGTGACCAGGGAAAATTGTCATGGAATAATGTTCCCACTGTGTAGAGGTGGCTGACTCGTGTGCCTGGCCACCATGAGTATGTGTTTGAACATAAAACTGCCACTTTTCTAGTATTTTTCCCCAATACTTAGAATCTTCTCTAAATTAGTCTGGTTCACCTGACAGAATTTTCTTCTATCCTAAAAGGAAGAAAGATATAATTGAAGAAAAATATAAGTTCGGGTAGAATCGATTTTTATTTTTATTCAGTTTTCACTCTAATAGGATTAGATTAGTTATTTTAAATGACTAGTAGTTAAACTCCTTTTCCCAAATTATCCCTGCACTTTACTATTACTTCTTAACATATTATAACCAAGCATTATGATATTTCGAGTTATGAAAATGTATTTCATGTGTTTCATTTAAGCTAATTTCTTACATTTACTACATGCAACCTTTAAAGCATACATTTCATGTAGTGGAGGGAAAAAGAGAAAATGTTTAAGATGATTTGATTTTTCACAAATTAAAGTTAGATCTGTTGAGTCAACTTATAAATTGATAAGCAGAAGAAACAGCATATTTTTTGAGGGTACAAAATTTGTCTCCTCACCTATAATTTTATCAATGAATATCTTTTTGAGCGTCCCTTTGGAACACTGCAGGATATATTCGGTAGAATGTTTTTGGATCTTTTACCTTTAAATTTATCATGCACAGTATAGAGTCCGAGTGATTCATCATTGAAAACTTGAGAATTACCAGTCCCTCTTTTTCATAATTCATCTAAATGCTTACCGGGGTAGAAATGTAGTTTCTGGCTTTGATTACCTGGTTTTTACCTGTGATTAGGCTTTCATCCAGTTTCCCTAGAATATCATATTTAATGCCCTCGAGTTCCAATTTGATCCCAGGCTGCCATTGATCACAGAGGTTGACAGTACACGTGCAAATAGGACTCGGCATGTTAATACTATAAATTTCCCCCATTTTTAGCAGAAAAACTTAAACCTAATTTGAACAGAATATTGAGCGCTTGCACATCATATCATGCATCACTGCTACGAAATCAATATGACTTTTTACAAATAAGAAATAGGTGAAAGGACAGGCAGACAATGTCTCTCTGTCTTGTATCTGTCTGTATCAGTGCGCTCGGGCTGCTGTAACAAAGCACCGTCGACCGAGTGGCTTCAACAACAGGCATTTACATCTCACTGTCCTAGAAACCAGAAGTCCGAGATAATGAACTGACTCAGTTCTCGGTGACCGGCCTCTTCCTGGCTTGCACGCAGCCACCTTCTTCTGTCTGTGTCCTCATGTGGCAGAGAGAGAGAGCAACCTCTTCCTCTTTTTATAAAGCCGTCATTCCCATCTTGAGCAACCCCTCCCCGCATGAATTTATCTCACTCTGATGACCTCCCAAAGGCCTCATCACAGTGGAAGGTAGGGCTTCAATATATGAATTTTGGGTGGAACCTAATTCACTCCGTAGTGTGTCTTCTATCCCCTACCTTGTCCTTAATCACTTGATTTAAACACAAAGCCAACTTATGAGGTGAAAACGTAACCGTTTCAACCTGACTGATGTCTACAGGTCACCCTTCCCCCAGTGGCGGAGGACATTTCTTTACAGCTGATAAGATGGATTGTCTTGTTTTAACAGCCGGCATCAAAGGCGCTGGCCGAAGTGCCACAGTTCTGATGAGAATACTTCGCTTAAGATGAAAGATGCTTCTAAAAAGCTAGGACTTTTTTTTTTTCTTCTTTCTTTCTGTTCTTTCCATTCTAATTTTTACTAAATCTCAAAGCTGTCAAAAATGTAATTTGAAAACCCATCATTTATCAGTGTTGTTTTTCAAAGGTCAGTCCCGTTTCCTTTTCTGCGTTTTCACCAGTGTGTCTCACACCCAGCAAAAACGGAGTTGCAGACCCACGGGCCTCCGTAGCTAAGCAGGTCCGGCGCGAAGCGTTGGCCGCCCTGAGCTGGGGGCCGTGGTGGTAGTGGTGAAACCAGCATTTTCCTTTGACTTCCTGGCCCCTGTGAAGGGTCGCTGGTCTGCACGGGGCCGTGGTGTCAGATATGTTTTTTTTTTTTTTTTTAAAGAACAAATAACTTCTTTTAAATGCTGTTTTTAAGATCCCGAAAAGAGGAAAACAGATCTGCCAGGATCCGAGGAGTGAAGGGAGGCTGTATAGGAAGTGGCGGAGCTCAAGTTCGTCGAGGTTGAAATTCTTTTCAGAGGAAATCTTGTCTCCTTCCAAATCCGTTCCTCCCTTTATCACTCGTTTTAGCAAGGAAACGGAATAAATGCAGATATTAGGAGACTATATAGATGCCATTATATGTAAGACCATATATGATTTTCCAAGTAAATAGTCCACAGGAATGTCGGGAATTGTTTAAGGATAACTCACCGGAAGGCAAAACATTAAGCATCATGGATCAAAATAATGAAAAAATAAACTGACCATCGTTTGCAATATTGGAACACACTTTTTTTTTTTTTTTTTTAAATAATGGAACAAAAAGAAAGAGGAAACTAACCTTTATTTCCTACCTATCTTATGCCAGGTACCATGTAAATGCATTATGTTTAGCCGTGTTTTAATAAGTGAGACCCTAAATAGTGAGAATAGAGAAAATAGCTAAGTACTGTATGACACAGGAGGGCTAGAAGTTAGGCAGCTTAGAAGATATTTTGAAGAATAATACTTGGTAATATATATTTCAACCAGTTATAAATATTCTTATATCAGTGTTTTCCAAAGTGTGTGTTCTCTGGTGTTTGTTTTGTAGGGTATTGATGGTTTCTGTGAAGAGAGAGTGCCATAGTAGAATAAGGTTAGCAAGCTCTTAAACATATATCTTTACTATAGAACTTTACTAATAGGCTAACATCTGCGACCTGCCTAATAATCAATGCTACTTAGCTCTATTTGGCCATCAAGCACTGTTTTCCTTGGAGCGCTCCAGGGGATTGGTGATGACAGGTTTGGGGAAATACTGCTTTAGGTACCTGAAAAACGGGATGGGAGATCATTTATAACCATGATTTTTTAAATTTAAAAAGGTATACTTAGTTATAATAAAGAAAAAGAGAAAAAAACAGGAACTGGTGGTTTATTCTGTTTTGAGAAAATGCTGAGACTTCACTAGCAAATTCACTCTTGGTAAAAAGATTATTGGATTAGAAGCGAAGTGACTGGATTCCATTCTGGTCCCATCACTAAGATTCTGGACAAAGGGATTGAACATCTGTTAGCTTTAATTTTTAACTCTATAGAATGAACTGACCAGTTTAGGACTCTCAAAAATCCCACCCAACCCTAACCCTAAGTGACGCAAAATGTCTGTGAGGTCATAGAACTAGAACAAATACTGTAATTGTACCAAATGTTCTGAGGGTCTTTGACAACTAAATCCAGGCAATTTATTCAGTCACTTAACAGTCTTTATTGACTAAGATGTCTTCCCTGGCAATGGTCCTCTTCAGCCGAGCTCCTGTGTAAGTGTACGTGTTTGTTTGGATGGGGAGCTTGGGGTGGGGGAGTGGGTAGAGATAATTTAGACAAAAAGTACACAGATTCTTGATGATTTCTGAGAGTCATCAATACTTGGATGAAAAAAAAATTCCAAAATTATGAGATAGGGAGAAATGAGAAAACGGGGTTCTTTACATTGTACTGTAATTTCGCATGCAGTCAACAATTTTAATGATCTTTAGTAGTATATACAGGAACTATTTTGTAATTAGTAAACTATATTTTTATCATGAATAGGAGTTGGCTTAAAGGCAAGAAACCTAAATAAACAAAGTCCCTTTAAGAACAGAGAACGGTAAATTCGTAGTACTTGAAAGTTCATAGCCAGAAATGCTTTTTTCAAAACATTTTAACTTTTATTTTTCAAGGAGACACAAAAGCTTTAAACCTGAAGATAATTCTAAGCCTTTCATATAGTCAAATGCCAACCTAACTGAATCAGATTTTAGAAATATTTTGGGAACTCACAGGAATAGAAGAAAAGCACTGGATGACTTTTACTGTGCCAAATGAAAAAGAAACATTTTGGAAAATTATTTCAAACAATTAGATTGCAATATGGTGGCGTTTGTCCAGCCCCGCCACTTAGTAAAGGCTTTTAAAAACAGAGTCGACACTGTCGTATGAAAAACTCCCACCCAACGTAAAACTAAAACTAAAAATAAAATAGAGCGTTTTAAATTATGGAGCAGGTATAATTTTGTTCATTCCCTAGGAAAAGAAGAAAAACATTTAAGTTTTAAATTAAGCATGCTGTGTTTAGTTTCCACCTATTTATCTTACCTACTTAAAGTTTAAATTATGCCATTATAATGCCATTTAAATTTGGGGGAAAAAAAACGTGCTTTCAAGACCCGAAATCAAACCTAAAAAATGAGGAGGCTAGCCTTTAATTGCTAGAATTATAATACCCCCTGCGTCCTTTCTCGATGTTTCTATCACTTAGCAAGTACTAATTTTAGCAGAGTGCTAGGAAGGAGAAGAATGAGGCATTCGCGAGACGAAAATGATTTCAGAGGACTATGGCTTCCGCGTTTTAACTTGCTTTCCCTGTCTACCTATCCGCATTCTGTGTCACCTCCGCTACGTACCACCTGCACCTGGAATCCCCTCCCCTCTGAACTCAGGGTCTTCATGGATGGGACGGTCCCCGGATCTACACACGCACTCACCTGACCAGGCTTTCTACTGCGCAGGTTATTTTTCCTGAAACAGCAGTTTGGACTGAGAGGTGCTGACCTCGCTGGCTCCTCGGCGTCCACACTAAGTAAAGGGTCTGTCCAGAAAGCCTGAAGGTGCGTCCTTTCTCTCAGGCACAGGTAGAGGCGGTCCAGCTCATTTCCCTTGTGGACGACCTGAGACCTGAGACCTGCTTAAGAAGATTGGCTCTGCCTCTCAGCTCCACCCACCAGGTTAACTTGGGTGCAAAGGGGTGTCCAGGTATCCCCACCCTTACCAGGTCCTGGGGGCCCGTGCTTTAGGAAGGGCTCCTGGCACTGCTGTGTGTGACATCCAGGTCTCAGTCCATTAGAGTCACGCGCTCAGGGTTACCGGGCTCTGCCTCGCCTGCGGCCATCTTGCTCTCACCTGTGTCTGACCCTGTGGGGTGTGTGACAACAGAAAGCACACCCGGGATAGAGGGGGTGCCGCAAAACCCCCTCTTCTGGAGGTTTAGCTTTGTCATTTAGTGTCGAGTGTAGCTCAAAGGTGGTAGGAAAACCGCCTCGATTTTCTCATTCCGTTTTATCCCACAGGAAAAAAAAAAATCTAGCAAATTTAGTAATCACTAAATTTGCACCCAAAAAATCATATCGAAGACACTTTTGCTAATTCTTCTCAGTGTCTAATGAGCTGTGTGAGCCCAGTGACACTCTAGAGTCTCTTGAATGTTCCTGCTGCATTTTTGGCAGCTGAATTTGAAATAAAAACCTGGGCCAGCCATGGACATCACTGCACCAGAATTTATTTCACAGTAGGATGAACATGGTATCAGGCAGCCAATGAGTCCATTTCGGACAGGCAGTGGTATCACAGCCAGTGAACTGTCCTTGTGACTCATGTTTGCTTTAGCCTTGTCAAGTCACAGGAACGGAAATGAAAGGCAAGAAGCCTTGCATCACAGAAATCATGGCAATGGCAAAATAGTTCATTTAACAAAAATTAACTTTATGTCCAGCTTTATAAGACTATGGAAACCATAAGCAATTTATTAAATATACACATGTGTCTATAACATTCACATTAAACAGATATTAGCATTTTCCTTTTAAATAAAGTGTTAGCCTTGTCCCTTGCATACTGTAGAAAATCACTTGTCTTAGCTCTGATGGGTTTTACGACCTGGCAGCGGTCGTGACTGAGGAAGGCGGAGAAGGAGGAGGAGGAGGAGGAGGAGGAGGAGGAGAGGAAAACCTCACAGAAATGTCATTTTTAACAGCTCGATTTGGGTATAATTTAGATAATATAAAGCTTCACCACATTCGAGGCATATTCATCTCCCCCAAAAGTTTCCTCGGCGCCTTCATAATCCCCCTTACTCACCAGTCCCATCCCCTGCGCCCCAGTTATGCCCTGACAAGCATCGCTCTAGACTACTTTGCATCTTCTGGAATGTCAAGTGTACGGAGCCATCCAGGATGTGTATGTCGAGGGGATTCTTTCGTCCAGTGTAGTCGGTCTGAGAACCATCCATGTCGGCGTGTGTATCGCTAGTCTCGTCCTTTTCACTGCCGAGTTGAATTCCGCTGCGTAAACGTACCACAGTTCATTTCTGTCCTTCTGTCGATGGACATTTGGGTTGTTTACAAGTTTGGGCTGATAGGAAGTTACTATGGATGTTCGTATACAAATCTCGTGTAGTTACGGTTTTTCTTTTTCTCTTGTGCAAATACCTAACGTGTGAAAAGGCCTTTTCCTATTGTTGGGTATGTGCTTCCATTTTTAAGGAACTGCCAAACCACTGTCCAAGGTGGTTGTAATATTTTACATTCCCCCCAGCAATATAGAGGAGTTCCAGTGCTTTCCATGGTTGTCAGCACTCGATCTGGTCAACTTTTTCCATTTTAGCCATTCTAATAGGTGTGCGGTGGTATCTTAGTATGATTTCAATTTCCATTTTACTAATACATAGTGATGTCACACCTCTTCTCATGTACTTAATTGCCATCACATATTTTCTTTGATGCAGTGTCTGTTAAAATCTTTTATCCACTTTTTATCCACTTTTTATTGGATTCTTTTATTACTGTTGAGTTTTGATTGTGATATATATATATATTTTTTTTTGAGTGGGATTTATACACACACACACATTATATATATTCTGGACTATACCATTTATCAGATATATAATTTGAAAATCTTTGGTTCAAGTTTGTGACTTGGCATTATAGTAACAATGTCTTTTACCAGCAGAAATTTTAAAATTAGATGTAGTTAATTTATAAATTTGTTTTTGATGATCATGCTTTTGGGGATCCTAACAAGGTAATATTTTCTTAACCCAAGGTCACAAAGATGTTAGTCTGTTTGCTTCCAGGGATTATATAGTTTTAACTTCTGCGTTTAGGACTATGATCAGGTATGCGTTAATTTTTATATGTGGTAGGGAGAATCCAAGTTCTTTTCTTTTGCATATGGGTTTCCATTTATCACAGCACCATCTCTTGAAAAAACCATCCATTCCCTACTGAGCTGCCTCTGCTCCTTTGTAAAGGTCACTTGTCCACGTGTCTGTTTCTGGGCTTTTCTGGTCCATCGATTTGTTTGTTTCTCCTGGCACCGATGCCACACTCTTTTCATGACTGTAGTTTTCGTGTGGGAATCAGGCGATGTTCTCTAACCTCGTTGTAGATATTCTAGGTCATTTGTGCTGCCAGGATACTAGGATCCCTTTTTCGATTTCTAAAATCGCCCCATCAGTCAGTCATTCAGTTCTGCTGGGATTAGACTTGGACTGCGGTGACTCCGTCGATGGACTCGGTGAGAATCGATATTCTAACATGACCGAGTCTTCTAACCCATAAACACAACGGTCCTCTCCTTTTACAGCGTCATCTTTATTTCTGCTTGACAATGCTTTTGGTTTCCACGTACCAGTCTTTCTCATCTTTTGTCAGATTTGTTTTCGGTATTTCATGTTCTTTAATGGTACGATAAATGATATTTTTTAAATGTCAGTTTCCACCTGTTTGTTGGTAGTCTATGGAAAGACGATTGTGTACGTCGAGCTCGTATCTTCCCCCTTGTCTGCGTTCACGTATTGCTTGTAGTAGCTTTTCGTAGATCCCACAGCATTTTCTACACGGGTGATCACATAGTCTTTGAATGAATATAATTTGTCTTCTTCGTTGCCAGTCTGGATGTCTTTTATTTCTTTACTTTGCCTGGCATCGCCCAACACCTGCAGTGCAGTGTGAATATCAGCAAAATGAGGGGACCTTCGCGGCGCCCCCTTCGGCCTGCAGTTTCAACATTTCTTGGGGGTAAGCCATGCTCTTCTGGTGCATTCTCTTCCTCAGGCCGAGGAAGTTCGTTTTATTTCTCTTCCTGGCTTGCTGAGAAGTTTTTAATCGGAAGTGGATGTTCTACATTTGTCACATGCCTTTTCAGTGTGTCTCATAATCTTAATTTTTTTCTTTTTTAGTTTGTTAATATGATTAACACAGTGATTTTTTTTTTTAATGTAAAATCAATCCTGCATTACTGGGAGAAACTCTACTTGGCCATAATGTGTTATTCTTTTTATATATCGTTGAATTCCAAACAATTTTTTTCTCTTTTCTGAATGTTCACTATATATTGTTATTTTTATATCTGTGGTTATGAGGAATATCAATCTGTAGCTTTCCTTTCTGTAATGTCTTGATCTGATTTTGGTACCGTAGCAATGCTGGCTTCATTAAATGAGTTGGGAAGCAGTTGTTTTCAATTTTCTGGAAAATTTTGTATAGAATTAATATTATTTTTTCTTTAAATGTCTGGTGGAAGTCACTGGAAGACTTTTAACTACAAATTCGATTTCTTCAATAAATAGTATTAGATCTATTCAGGTTATCTCTTTCTTCTTACTGAGCTTTTATAGACTGTCTTTCAAGGAATTTGCCGATTTCATCTGAGTTGCCAAATATGCTGACATAAAACTGTCTATGATATTTCTTTATTATCTTTTTAATATTTGTATGACTATAGTGATATCACCTCTGTCATTATGGATATTGTATTCTCTGTCTAGAGGTTTATTTTGATTTGAAATCAGCTTTGATTTCACTGGGTTTTCTCTGTTGTTTTTCTGCTTTCTATATCATTTGTGGAACAAATTACAGCCTGTAAACAAATCCAGCCCTGTTTTTATAAAGCCTTTGTATCTACAAATGATTTTTACATTTTAAAGGACTGTGGGGGAAAAAAAAAAGAATGTATAACAGAGACCATATGAGACCCACAAAGACTAAAATATTATTTGGCCCTTTACAAAAAAAAAAAAAAATCTGCCCGTCTTTATTCTATATCATTGGTTTCTTCTGTAATCTACTTCCTTTGGATTAATTTACTCTCCTTTACTTAGCTTTTAATTGTGGAAAATGCCATTTATTTCAGATCTTTTCTAATATAGGCATTTTTTGAAATAATTTTTCTTCTAAGTACTGTTTTCTATTTGTTTCTTCTTTGTTCCCTTTTCCCTGTTCGTCTGCTTTCTTTCGATTTATTTGTATTTTTATTGTGATTCCATTTTATCTCTGGTTTACATTTTGGAAAGTTCCTATTGCTATATTGTTTTAGATTTTGTTAATATTTCCTTCTGCAGTGATTTTCCTGCCCATAATTCTATCCAATATATTTTTTTATCTCATATATTATAATTTTCAGTTCTATAAGTTAGTTTTTTTAAAAAAATATATTTTCCACGTCTCTGCTCACTGAACATATGAAGTACAGTTGTAACTGTTTTATTGTCTTTGCCTGTGTCAGTTCTGGATCAGTTTCTAGACTGAATTTTCTTCTCATAATGGGTTTTCTTTCCTTGCTTTTCTGAATGCTTAGTGATTTTTTATTGAATGTCACATGTTGAAATTTATGCTGTTTGGTGTTTGATTTTATTGTGCGTGGGGGTGTTGTTTTTCTACAAATATTTGCGGGCTTTGTTCTGGGGCAAAATTTCATTACTCGAGAGTGGTCTGACCCTTCCAGGTCACGTGCTTGTCCCTTAGGCAGGACCGAGCATGGCTCAGCCTGGGCTCATCATTCCCCATCACTGAGCAGGGCACTTTCGCGCACCCTTCCAATGCGCCTGATGGGGACAGGCACCGTTGGTGGCCCTGTGGGGGCCTCGGCGTTGTCATCCCTAGTTCAGTACCTTGGATAGTTCCCGCGCATGCGTGAGCTGCGCACCTGCAGGGCAGGCCGCGTCTGCAGATCTCTGGGGCTCACCGAGGGCCCTCTCCGGCATTTTCCCGTCCAGCTCCATCTCCTCGATTTGGAGAATTCTTTAGGCTTTGCATGGGTTTCCCTCCCTATACCCCAGCCCGGAAACTTTCTAAAGGGAGTAAGCTGGAATAATTGTGGGGCTCACCTCATTTATTTCTTTCTCTTAGGGACCACCATTCTCTTAATGCTTGATAGCCAGTATCTTGGAAACCAGACAGAAAAAAACAGAACAAAACAAAACAAAAAAACCACAGAATAATCGCCGCCCCCCCAAAAAAAGATTTTAAAAACCCATATAAAATCAGAGATGAATAAACAAGGAAACAGAGGTAAAATAAAGATGATAAATAGAGCTAATGATTGGCTTTTTAAAAGATGGATAAAGTGGATAAAAGTCTTACAAGGTTGAGAAGAAAAAAACAGTAAAGCTACAAATAGATAATATTAGATATAAAAAGTACATATAACTGAGATAATTCAGAAATTAAAATGATGCTAAAGGATAGGTAATCAATTTTATGCAATAAGTATGGAAACTTGTATGAATTATATACTTATTAAAGAAAATAAAACTTATCAAAAGTGATTCATATACTTAAAACTAGTAATAAAATAAAACAAAATTTAAAAAAAAAGTGATTCGGTAAATTTTGAATACTCTATTATAGGAATTAAATTTCTATTTAGAAATATTCCATTAAAAATCATCATGCCTAGATAGTTTCATAGGCAATGCTGAGTTCTACCAAACATTCAAGGAACTAATTCCTATCTAAATATTTCCTCAAATGAGTTTGTTGTTTTCTCAGTACTGAAAAAGAGACATCCTCCCATTAATATTTTGATTACCTGAATGTCTAAAATTAATAAGATTAATCAAGAAAAGTAAATTATAGGTCTGCGTCATTTATGACCATAGATAAGAAAAATCTTAAATACTGGAACGCTATATTTAAGAACATTATATATATATGAACATTATATATATAATGTTCTTAAATATAGCGTTCCAGTATTTAAGATAATATATATATAATGTTCTTAAATATATATATATATAATACATAAAAATGTATTACATATACATACATATATACACACATAAATACACACACACACACACACACATACACACATACATACTTACGTACATATATACATACATATAATCACAGCCCAGTATGGTTAATTCCAGATATACTTGTTTGGATTGACCTGAGATAATAATGTCATTTACCGTATTGATAGAAGAACACAATTATCTGATTTCAATGGATGCTAAAAATTATTTAGTAAGAGTAAACATACATTCACAATTAAGAACTTAAACTAGGAATGGAAGAGGATTTTATCTAATAAAAAGGATCTATTAAAAAAAACTAGTAAATATGATAAAATACTCAAAGCTTCCCTTTAAGGTTGAGAAAAAAGATAACTATTTAGTTTAAAATAAATGATAAGGCTTGAAAAAAATATTATGGTTGGATATAGGAAGCAACAAAACTGTTATTCACAGCTGATGTGACTGTTTACGTAGAAAGCCCCAAAGAATATAAAGATGTGGAATTCAAATTCGCAAGAGAATTTGTAACTTCTGGATAGATAGATATCAACATACAGAAATCAATTGCATTATTAGATGATAGCAACCAATAGTTAGAAAATGTGATTTTTCTAAGTGTCCATTTACAATTGCATGCATCTAAATATACTGAACCTTGGAAGAATCCAACAAAACACTTATCAGGCCTTTGTGAGTAACTTGGCAAAACTTTATTGCTGGAGGTTAAATAAAACCTCTGTAAATGGAGACATGTACCTCGGATTATGAGCAATCAGCCCTTTTGTTAGCCATCCCAGAATGCATTCAGGAGCCACAATACGCAATCAGCAAGTTGACTCATTATCTTATTACTCGGAAGGGATGCATGCTTGTTGCTATAATCCGTTTGTTTCCTCCCACTCCAGAGTACACTGCAGTTTTTTTTAATTTCTTTGCTTTGAGTGAACCATCAAAGTTCAGACCTCCACCCAGGCAGCTTGCTGTGTGTAGCCAGTGTCTGCGGTGATTCTGGAAATGACTAGTTTTGCTGTTAGACCAATAAGGTGATGATTTATCTATGTTTTCTTAGAAGTGGACAGGGAAGAGAAGGAGCTGATGCGTGAGGGGGACTTTTGTTTGTCCTGAGTCGCGATGGCCTTGGCTTTCGCTTCTGCAGGTCTGGAAGGAGGGCCCTGGAGCCCGGGGGCCATCTCCCTGAGTTGGGGGCTGTCGGGGTTATGGCAAATGAAGTTTCTGAATGGCTTCCTTGGTTCTCAGTTTGGGCCTAGGGAAATTACTTACCTTCCTATGCCCATTTGTGTTTGTTTTCAAAATTTTAGCAGAACAATCTGCTCAAGATATGCATAGGGACAGATTTTAGATAGACACATGTTGTTAAAACCCAGTGAAACCCTTATCTCCCTCGCCATCAGTGCAAGCAACTCCTCAGACCAAAAACCAGACCAAGCTCGCACAGTTCCTCCTTGCGTGCGAGCTCACCGGACTCAGGCTCCCTGAAGCTCCGTCCTGTGGAGGGGACAGAAGGAGCAAAATGCCCTGGGATGTCACCGTAGACCCCTTCCCTCACCCTGACGTCCCCAGGACCAGTTTTCCCCGGAGCAGGGCAAGGACAGGGTGGCATATGTCTTCCCATTGTGGGGCGGAGATTGAAAGGAGGTCGCTTTCATCTCATCTCAAAAGAACGATGAGCCACGGACTCTCCTGACCCAGGAGCAGAGCGCCCTCTGACGAAGCATGAGCTGGTCTTGCTCATTCCTTCTGGCATGTACAGCCTCACATCCCTTGGCGTCACTTCAGCTAATAACTAATATGATGTCATTCACTTATATTATTCATAGAACCACATCTGTCGAAAATAAATTTACATTAGAAATTAAGATAATGCCTCCAAATCACCAGTATGATAATTCACTAGGGGAAAATCGACTCATAAAAGTAAGGTAAAACAGAGACCCTCTGATTGCGAAGTCTCTGTCGATGATTTGAGATTGCACATTGAAGACCATATGTTTCGATACAAATGTGACATGTATCTAATATTGGGAGCATTTCCAGAAAGTGCTGTGCAATATGCTCTTCCAAAAAAAACCCGAGTCTTGCTCGGTGTAGTGCTACACCGCAGTTACACACGGCCGTTTGCGGATTGCATGCATATGGGTATGGCCCCTCAAAACAAACTTTCCTTTTAGACTTTTATTTCATTTGTGAGACAGCAGCAGATGGCCGATCTGGCACAGAAATTCGCTTCGGCACAGTTCTGAGTCACAATTGTTGTCAAAGTGCCAGAAGCAAGAGTGACCGAAAGAACAGATTTCTAGTCATTTTATAAAATAGCTTTCCTTTTTTCGTGTCGTTTATGGGTGAAATCTACCCTAGTTCCCCATGGACACTATTCCGTAAATAACAGCTTTAGATATGTCGGTTTTAACAGCAGAAGCTTCGCATTAGTCTTGCGACGGCTCCAGAGATCATTTGGGCTTCCTAAAATGTCAACGGTCTCAATTTCGCGCGTTTGATAATCTTAATGTCTTACTCTACAGCGTCCGTCTTCACACACAAACACCTTCCATGAGAGTGAATACGCACGAGTAAGTCGTGTTACACTTGCTAAGTTCATTTGTATAAAATTATATGCTATTTGACCAAACACAAGGAGTCTTAAGAGAAGCTCACTCAGTCTCAGATGTCAACGTGCATCGCCTGGTTCCCCAGTGGTGTCCCAGGTTGTCTGTCTACTTCATGCTCTTTTGGTTTTGCTGTATCTGGGAAACCAGGGTCACAGCGCAACTCTGCTGTTCCTCTGAGAGACTCGCGAGGTGGCTTCAGGTACGAAAGGAGAAGCCACACAAGGCTGTTGTGGCTTTGTTCCCCAGACTCACTGTGACCTCCTCAAAGCTGAAATGCAAAGCCAGAGAGGGATGGAGATGCAAGGCCTTCCCAGAACCCAGCCCGAATACAGAGTGAGTCACATTTGACCATAATTTAAAAAAAAGTTAACCATCTCTTATCTCCAAGATTAACAGTCTTTTTCCTAGGTTGTTTAAATTGTTTATTTATTGAGCCTTTTTCGGGAGGATGTCAGGAAGGAAATCTGTTTGTTTATTAGAAGAAAGAAAATGTAACAACAGATAAGTGCAGGCGTTTCTGCTAGAGAGAAGTATCTGTTCAGACTTGCAGGCGCTTTGTGAAAGGCGCTCCCATTGTTTTGGCGAAACAAATTCTGCCTCTGCTTCTCAGCACCAGGCTCTCCCCTTCGATTGTTCCTATCAGCTTTCACGATCCTTGTTTTCAAAGCACCTTTATAATGGGGTCGAACCGTAATTGTCCTTTGTCTTAAAAAATGGCTTCGTCTCGGCTTTAGAGGCCACCTGCCTGGACATGATTTAGGCCTGACGACTTACAGAACCTTGCCTTTGTGGCAGTATATCCTATGCCAGCGTCGAGAGAAACCTAAGAAAGACATTTTGTAAAATGAAACACTGAACTGTCTGTTTTGTGTGTGCTTGGAAGGTAAAACTAAAGGAAAATTTTCTTTAATTAGCAGGCAAGTATGTTGTTTTGAGGACGAGAATCCAGAAGTAACCACTAATAACATTATTGGATTTGACAAGTGCAATCGATCTCATTGCTACGCCTGTGTCATGCAACAGATGACATCATAAAATGGCACACAGAAGCACTGGTTTGAATCTGTCTGCAGAGCCGCCGTGTGAGTGGGCGAGTGCCCCTCGCGTCTCTAGCAAAATGCTTGGCACTTAGTAGACACTTAATGATTTCTTGAGTCAGTCACTGAATCTGAGTCAGAATCCTAGGTCCACCACTCACTAGCTGTTTAAGCTTTAGCCAGTTACCTCATTTATTTAAGCATTAGTCATTTTCAGCCATAAAATATGCATCATAATGGAACCTCATTAAGCTACGGAGAAGACATACGAGATAATGTATGTAAAACGCTTCGTGCTGTTCCCGGCCCTAATTTGCAGATCGATGCCTTGTTCAGAGTCTCGTTCAACACCATGGTTTTTGTTTTGTTTTGTTTTTAGGTATTATCTGCATTTCTCACTTAACTATGGAAAATTATATTAGGATTATGTTAAAGTAGAAATCCTAAAGGAAGCTTTGACCATATTCAGATGAGCATAAGTGCATGACAGAAACTGTGTATTCAGTACCAGTTGGAATATTTGAAAATGCTTGGCACACCTTTGCTGCCCTTAACAGAGGGCTTAACACAGAGCTAATGAACCTGGCCAAATTATTTACTTACAAAAAGGATTTAGCTATAGTTCAGACTTAAATGTGCATAGTTATGTAAGATATACCGAAGAACCACTGTACCAACTAGTGAGGTTTCGAAGAAGAAATCTTTCATTAAAAAAAAAAGACCATACCCTCCACAATGTTAATTCAATTGCTGCCTAGATCTAGAAGGTTTGACTTTGGTGCAGGTGACACCAGGAACAGTTCTGTACCACAGGACTCTGAAGTCGAATCGCATAACCGTTTGCAGACAGTACTCTATCAGATGTCTGCTAATTTTCCACCGGGGTATCCTATTCAGGAAGCATTCCAATTTTTTTAATTAATAAATTTATTTAAATTAGTTTCAAGTATACAGGGCATTGGTTGGACATCTATAATGTTCATAAAACGAGCTTCCAATTGCTCCCTCCCTCCCCTGGCCCTCCACTTGGCCATCATATTAATGCTGACTCCTTTCCCTACGCCATGCTCCCCGTGCTCAACTATCAACTACTAATTGGTACTTCTTTAATCCTTCACCCCATTCTCCCAGCCTCCAAGTCCCCCTCCCCTCTCTCCGTCACCAGATTGTCCACTATATTTGTATGTTTTTGAGTAGTTTGTTCTTTTTGTTCCTTAGATACCACATATAAGTGAAATCATATGGTATTTATCTTTCCCTATCTGACTTATTTCACTCAGCATAATGACCTCTGAGTCTATCCACGTTGTTGCAAATGGTAGGATTTCATTTCTTTCAATGGCTGAGTCATATTCCATTGTGTATATGAACCATAATTCCTTTATCAAATCATCTGTTGATGGGCATTAGATTGCTTCCATATCTTGGCTAATGTAAATTGTGCTGCCATGAATATTGGGGCGCATAGATCTTTACGAATTATTGTTTTAGTTTTCTTTGGATAAATACCCAGAAGTGCAATTGCTGGGTCAAAAGGTAGATCCATTCAACTCTATCTTTTTATTCACAACCCTTTACAAAGCTAAAAATTTCCAACCAATTCCCAGAACAGTGATTTACACTTTAGAATTAGGTCGAATAAATACTTATCACAGCAGAACACTATTACAGTATTATATCCATATTCCTTGAAATAGTGGGTTCAGAGCAATTTAAATAAAAAACACTGAATTAGTGAGCTCTTCCAACTTTCTCAGTTCACATGAAATGTTATAGAATTTTAAAAATCACAGACCCCTCCTCTTCCAACTGCCCCGTTAGCCTCGCTGCCTCCCGTTGTGCTTATGGTCGTGCGTTTGTCCCTCCTGGAAGATCCTAAGGACCTTGGAGTCAGGAAAAAGCCTTGCTTTTCTTTTGTCTTCTAGGTGATCGTCCACTACGTTGTTATTTATAACAGATAAATCTCCATCTCCTTTAAATTTTAAAGACTTGTAGTAAAATTAGTTTTTAGAGTTACCTTCTCCAAACCTTAAAAAATGTTTAAAAAATGCAT
This sequence comes from Pteropus medius, assembly GCF_902729225.1. Taxonomy (NCBI): domain Eukaryota; kingdom Metazoa; phylum Chordata; class Mammalia; order Chiroptera; family Pteropodidae; genus Pteropus; species Pteropus medius. Next base: position 2,920,679 of record NW_024340700.1, on the reverse strand, counting down.
TTACAGTGTATTATAATGAAGTTTAAATGTACTATACATTACATTAATAACGCAATTTCATATGGCGATATTTTGTTATAAGAAGTGATTTGATGTTTATTATAAAATTTCATCGCTGATGATATCAGACAGTTATGCGTAAACATGCTCTTATAATCAAAAGCACTGTAGTTTCAAGACTTGAGAGTTTGGAGGTTGTGTTTTTTTTTTAGGGGTTGTATTTTATAGCCACTCCACCAGTAAATTAAAAGCTTTTCTCTAAAAAATAAAGAACTGATTTCTGACTTTGTCCTAAAAGTTAATACGCCCACATTTTCTTAAAACATAATCCCGTGCCTTTCAACTGAAATCTCTTTTGTCTGTTTTGCTGTTGATCGTCTTCCTTTCCCCTGGTTTCCTTCCAGCTCCTATGCCTATTTCTTATGTTAATGCCAAGTTATTAGTTTGTCATTCTCAGCCCCACGTGTTCCCCCAGCCAGTGTGGGGCCAAGGAGTGATGATGATGGATGGGGACCCGCTGATACCGCAGCTGCCAGCGAGCCTGGGAGGCCGCACACGAAAGGCTGGGTGGGAGCTGCAGAGCCGCTATTTACTTGAAGCCAATTAAGTTAGAAAATAACTTGGATTATTCATTATGTGCTAATGAGATGGCATTAGTAGCCCATTTTTATAAATAAGTTCATCTGTCTAAGGAAGGGACCCAAATGTGTTGAACTCTAAGAAAAGGTGACGGATTGTCTAGTTACCAGCTCTGTTAAGGATAAACACTTAAAGTATTATGCAAACGCTGATACAGTTTCAGGTCCTTTGGGTATAAGGGGAGAGAGCAGGTAACTCTTCCTAACTGGTACGTTCAGAAGGGTTTGTAGTAGAAATATTTGCTTGAACATGTGAAAGGCTCTTGCCAGATTAGGTCTGTTCACACCAAATGGTTTGCCACGTTGTTTTGTCTTATGGCTGAAAGTGGTTATTTTCAAGTGAACATTTGGAGTTCCTTTTCCGAGCTAAGAATGTACTCATTAAAGTACTAACAAGATTTATAAGAGTAACATTAAAAATGTACTACATGCTTTGGAAGTGCTTTGGAAATAATCGTTTAAGTGAAGAGTTACTCTTCAAATCTCAAACCTCTGACCTGGGCTTCAGCAGTCTCATCCAGACAGCCAGAAAATCCACCGGGGTTTCTTTCTAAGTGTAGTAAGTTCTTCTGCCACCGATCGAAGCAACCCAATACCTTGGCAGTAGCCAGAGCCATGGGTCTCAAGAAGCTGTAGCAGCCCTGGACACACCAGTGCCTTTGAGTGTGGCTACTTTCAAGCCCCAGACCCTCCAGTGAGGGGTTCAGTGTCTCTGGGAATGAGCCTGAGCGCCCCGAAGCTTTCTTAGACATGCCGAGGTCAGGGATGGGGGAACTTCACGCAAGTGGCCAGAGGTAGAGATTCATCTGTCTCACCTTGGCTGAAAACAAACATCATGCCAGCTAGACAGCCTCCAACACCTGCGGTTCATCCCGCGTGTCATCCAAAATCATCAAGGGAAATTAAGCGGGGGAGACAGTCTTGATTGAGGTGGCAGGCGTCAATCATTTCTAAGTTTTTGATGCGTCCTCCTCACTCCTCCTCCGTGCAGAGAACCGGCATCGTGGCGTGCATCTTCATCTGCTCCCTCCTTGGCGCCGGCACCGCTGTCAGCGGCAGATGGGTGGCTCTAACTTTTAAAATTGGAAAGACTGTTTGGATACAGTCTCTCCATTACCCAAACATTCCCCTGAGGCATCCAGAGAGAGGAGGGATGGTTGTCGCCAGAACGTGTACTGAAGTTGGCACGGAGAGTAGGCGGAGACATATTTCCAGAAAAAAAAATGTTGAAGATAGAGTAATATGAATATTTTATACTTTTAAAAAGTTTTGATGTGCATTTTCTGTTGTTTTATGAAAATACCAAGTTTGATATTAAGAGACAGCACAAAGAGGTTTTGGAGCTCTTTTTGAACGTTCCTAATGCGCCTGGTTGCCGTAAGCGGGGACCGTCGACGCCGCCGTTGCCACTGTCCATGCCTAGCTCCTCTTGGCATCTGCGGTCCCCGTGTGAGACGGACACCTCTGCTCAGAGAACCCCAAGCCATGTGGTTGGATTGCTGTTCTGGCTTGAATCTGGTCATCCTCCAAAGTGACCAACTCAACCTAGTTTACCTAGGACATTTCTGGTTTTACCACCTAAAAGTCACGTGTCCCAGTGCCTCTCGGTCCTGGGACAGTTGGTCACTCTGGCTCCGCTTGGCATGGATTTGTCATTCGTGTAGCTTTCTGAATCGGCAGGAGTGGCAAGCCAGGTGGATGCCAGGCCTGAGGAGAAGGAGGTGTCATCTAAATCACGATGAGTCGTAAAAAAATCAGAATGCTAGGATGAAATTATTAATATGTTTACTCAGTTTAAAAAGTTATCTTGTTTTAAAGTATTTGCTCTTACTCTGAGGTCGTGCATTTTCTCCTTTGTTGGTATAAACGTAGTTTTTAAAATAAAATGATGGTGATTTTAAATGATATATATGTGTATGTATGCATGTATATGTATCTATTTAGTGAAAAACGAAAGCTAGACTGTTTTGTTGTTACGCCCCATGTGTGGCTTTTTGTTTTCTGAAATTTTGTCTTTGAAATTCAGAAGTTCACAGAATATTGATGTGTGATGTATAACTGGAGAAAACACCATTTGAATCATGCAGACATTCTTGTGAGCACTAAAGTTAGATGCTTAACGTACCTTTTATGGTGAGTTGATGTGTAGAGTCTCTTCATCCACTTGGCTGGTATTGGAAGGTTGTCCTCGTGTGCGATGCCTGCACCAGGCCTTGTATGTGTTTAGGGGGTCACTGAGGGAATTGTGGAGGAGTGAAAGACGTCTGTTTGCTGAGTCACTGTCCTGTAAGAAGGGACGGGGACCTGTGGGGCCCTGGTGGAGAGCGAGGACACCGCCGCTGACTTCTTCCTGAGGGGCCTGGGGGGTGACCGCAGGAAACCTCTTTCTCACCCTTCCTGGGCCTGCAGCAAGGCTGTGCCCCATAGCTCGGTGGCACCCTTCAGCCGTTTGACCCTCAAAGAAAAGGAAGCTCTTTCTTCCTCGACTCTTTCTGAAGGTGAATGTCTGCCACGTTCGCTCACCTTTCCTGGACTCTAACTTCAGCTCTTGCCCAGTGGGATGGAAAGGGCACTGGGGCCAGAATCAGAAGATGCCAGTGTGAGCCTCGACTTCGCGAATTATTTGTACTCAGCAACGATGACGACAGGTGCGTGCAAATACAGGCTTTACGACACGTGCTATGTGAAAGAGACAGGATGTTGAGATGTTTTCCGCTTCTGCTGGAGGAAGAGCTGTCCTTCGCCTCGTCGACGAATGTTTATTGTAGCTTATTTTACACATGTGTGCATATATATATATGCATATGTCTACTTTTTAGACATGTTTTTAATGTGGCATTTTGTTTGCTTTATTTTTATAGGAAGTAGGGAAGGAGAGATTTGAGAGAGAGGAGGGTAACTCGTCTCTTTTACTTCAAGAATACACCAATCCCTTTCTCCACTTAAAATTGAAAAAAAAGGGGAAAAAGTGTAGCAACGGGGCCCAATATTTCTTTAAACTAGAGAAACAAGCGCCCTCATATTATCTCAAGATAACAGATGGGAGGCCAGTGAAGCTCCAGCTACTGATTTATCAAACAGCGCATACAGAGCCCTGCGTGGGGTAGGATGTGTAGAGATCAAATTTTAGTAAAAAAAAAAATAATAATCTCACCGGGGTAGCGGTCAGAACAGACGCCCCATGGGCATAATGGCCTTCTGAACCGGCGTGTGTGGCAGAGGGTTCTGGTGGCCGCGGGGGGCTGGCGGGTGGTGAGGTGCGTGTCAGGAACTGTGAGGGTGCAAGGTTGTGCAGACTGGGCCCTGCTCAACAGTGTCACGTGAGAATGGCCACCACCCACATAGTGGACTTCACAGATTTGTTTATTGATTACGACAGTTTTTTGGCATGAAATAGACTCGTCTCTCGCTCTAACAGAATCAGTTTTTTACAACGGTTTTGCAGCATATGGATATAAAGTGGGATAGGAGGCCTTTTTTCAATTTTTCACCAAGGGCTGTATGGGCAGGCGGTGTGGCCTGGGTTTACACGCATGCGACAATTCGCGAATCTAAGGGAGCTGTGACCCACAGGGATCATTTGAAGGAGTCCTAAGGGGTAGAAAAGTTGAGGTGATGGCATAGGACAGGAGGCATGGGCGAACGTCCACGGGCTCGGGAGGCCAGGCGCAGCGCCGTGAACTCGGAACGCTGTGCTCCCTCTGCACGCAGCGCACCTGTAGAAGTCATTCTGTGACGACACCCACCGGACGCGGTGGCCGCTGCTTGTCACCAGCTGTCTTTTGCCCTACAAAAACGCAATCCTAGAGTTGCTAGGTCTTCCGTTTTTTTCAAGGGATGTCCACAGTGTGGATTTTGATGTGAAATGTTGGAGTCTTGGAAAGGTGGCTTATTTTTTTTAAAGTAACATGTTAGACAAAGCACATCCCTGGTTTGATTCGGTCTGGGTGGGACAAGCATTCGTAACCTTTAGAAGTCAGACTGCAGGATTCCTAGGTGGCCAGCCGGTGGGAGCACCTTTTCCTGGCATAGTTTGGAAGATTGGAGCAGTAATCTCTGGATATTTTAGGAGCTCAATCAATATTTATTTAGTTTTAAGTAATTATTAATGCTTAAAGTATGTAAGTATTACTATTTTTCTAGTTTTATTGAGGTATAATTGACATATAACATTGTATAAGTTTAAGGAGTACAGTGTGATGATTTGATACATGCATCTGTCAGATGATCCCCACAGTAGCTGACTTGACATCTGTCACCTCACACAGTTTCAATTTATTTTCTTGTGATGAGAACTTGTGAGATCTGCTCTCTTAGTAACTTTAAATAGACAGTAGTATCATTTGCTGTAGTTTTCAGTATCGATTGAATGAGCCAATGTCTGAATGTTTTCTGCTAAAAGTAGTTAAATTTTTGACTTAATTCGTTGACAATACTTTCTCAAAAATGGTGGGAGAAACGCCAAGGGGAAGCTTCTTCCGGGTGGAGCTGCAAGGTCAGAAGCAGGAAGCCCATCGTCGTGGATGTCACAGCCCACAGGAAGGAAACGCCGCGGTGACCAGGCGCGCACCTGGGCTCTCAGGAACACCGACTCCAAGTCCAGAGAAAAGGCATGTCCCCAGTGATGTGATGGCGTTGGATTTAAAGCTCCGGAAGCAGGGATTGCGACCATTCACCCATGAGCGATAATATTGGAAAAGGCAAAGGGGGCGATACTGAACAGAAGCAACTTAGACGCTGCCTGCTGAGCGTGCATTTCGAAAGGGGACGCGCAGATGCTGAAGGGGACGGAAGGTAGCCAGGGACACCGCTGGAGAAAGACAGAAGCTGTAAGAACATTTGTATAGAGCTGAAGCAAGAAAGGCGCTATGGTTTGTATTAGTTCTCACACGAACGAAGGGATGACTCAGTGAAGAAAATGATACGGCAAACATACTGCCCTTTGCACTTTTCATGAGGCCTGAAGAGAGAGTTAAGTCCCCTGTCGAGGACTAATGGTGTCATGTTAATGGATAGTTAAGGAAAGCAATGAATATAATGTGTCATTTGGAAGAAAACAATGCTATTCGGCTTATTTAATTTTGTTATCTCTAAAGGAAGAACAAATAATTAAACTGAAGAAAGTAAAACAAACATTTCAAAGATAACAAAGACTCAGTCCTAGTACAAAGATGGCGAAAGCCCATTCAGCTGCTTGACGTGAGTGCTTCTACTTGGGAAGCGCCTGCCGTGTGCCAGCAACTGGGTTAAGCGCTTTAGAAGTAGGACCTCAGCGATGCTTCCGAAAAAGCCTGTGGTGTAATTCCTGTCACCAGTCCCATCGTGTACATAGAGAAAGTGGAGTCCAAGGAGGTCTGAGACTTGGCCCTGGAAGTGGCCGAGCCAGGATTCCAGCTTCTTTCAGGGTCTGCTGTGTCACCGGTAAAAGCTACACTGCCCCACAGGAGCTCAGCTCTGTAGTGCGGATCCTTCACGTAGCAGAGTCTTGAGAGAGTTCCAGAAGGACAGGGCACTCCGTCTGTCATCTCTGACCATGCCTGGATGTCGAGAAGGATGGTGGAAGGCTGCACTGCACAGGGATAAATGTCATTTCTGTTTTCATGGAAGCCACCAGCAGGCGAATCGATTCTCATGCTTGGCAGATTGTAGAACAGATTATCAAAGACGTGGTTTGTGAGTCAGAGAGAGAGCGGGGGAGATTCACAGAAAGATGGATCGATTGTCTAATAATAACTTTAATATTGAAATGATAATTTTTAAATACTACTAGAGTTTTGAAGGGAAGCCTAAAATCTTGTATCCGGGCTTTACCCTTCGTTGAATTGCCTCTTGATGTGTTTGTGGATAAGCGAAGACACACGAGCCAGCGTGTGAGCCTGGGGATCATTCAGGCCTGTGCCGCAGTCGCTCCCCTCCTTCCGACGTGGTGAGACCTCGAAGCCCTCCACACCGAGGCGCTTTCTGCGGAAGGTGGGATCACGGACCCCTTACTGGGACTGTCTGGGTGAGGGAGCGTCAGCGAGCACGCACTGGACCTCCCCATCTTCTGCAGGACAGCGGTATGAGGCAGTTCCCAGCCCCCAAACCGCTCCGCGTGGCCACAGCTGAACAAGAGGGCAGTCTCTAGGCACGTCAGAGGCTACCTGCTCGGTTCTTCGTTTCACACCTTTTCCGTCCGCTTGTGAGAAAACACAGGAAGAATGCCAACAGACTGGACTCCGAGACGGCAGGCACAGATGTGGTGTCCGCTGGGGGACAGACTGGACCCAGAATGTCGAGTTCGGACAGACCCTTGCAGCTGAAATTATGAGCTCACACTGTGGGTTTGAGCAGGGGCAGCGACGAAGCTCCTTGTGTTACAAAAAGCAACCTCAGCGATATAAGTTAGAAGAAAACCATTTTGTATGTCCGGAAACGTGTTCATAACCAAAGCAGGTCCCATTGCCACCGCGCGCTCCGGGCTGGACTCTGCAGTTTCAAAGGACAGTGTCACGTACTGTCCTGCTTCCAAGGACAGTGCCAGGGATAAGGGCCACGCGCGTCCCACGACACGTGAGGAGTGTGCCATACGGCCTGGAGAAGCGAACGATGGAGGGACACGATGAATCCCTGAAATGCGGGAAGACACGTCACTTTTAAAAGAGCTGACTTCCCTGAGACTCCACGGACAGAACTTGGACTGCTGGGCAGAAGCTGTTGAGGGGCAGGTTTCTTTTCTTAGAGCTACAGCTATTCAGTGACAGGACGGACTGTGCTATAAGGTCTCAAGGGCCCTGATGTTGGAAGGGTTTCAGAAGGAATAGCTCGTCTACCTGCCTAGATGCTGCGGAAGGGCTGCCTGCATGTGCTAGGTAGACAAGATGACCCCTGCAGAGCCTTCCACTATTACTATCACTGATATGGTGCGTTTACCTCCTTATCCTGGTTCTTCTGACATAGATTCTCAAGTACTGAAATCACCTTTAAGTTGTTCTCCGGGATGTACTTAATTTTATTCTGCCAGAGAATATATACGAAATTCAGGGGAAAAAATCATGGGGCTTTTCATCTTAATTTTTTTTGATTCCTTCGACTTGTAGAGGTTCTGTTACTCCAGAGTCCTTTTACGTACGGAGAAGGACCTAGAGCAGAAGCGTGTTCTTCGCTCTTCCTTATGTTCCTCCTCAAAACTAAACAAGGCAAAAGTTAAAAGATAGAATTAATTTAATATGGATATTTAAACTTGCCCAAGAAGACAAAAGCCTCACCAGGGCCAAGGCTGCTGCTCAGCGGACAGGAGTTTGCTCAGAGGCTCTGCCGCCAGGTCAGTGCCATTTAGGGCGTAAATGCTTTTCCATATCTCTCCTTAAGTTCCTATAAATATAAAAGAGGCGTCTGAATGGAAAAGTTTGGGGGGAGGGATTACATCTCTGTGTGGCTCTATACCCACCAGCTGTCAAGACTACTGGTTAGTCCTGGAGGCCTTCCCTCCGGACCTTGGCCTAAGGCCTGCTGCGTCCCACACAGGGTGCCAGCCCAGCCACTCGCCTGGCACGCACACGCTACCCTTACAAGCCAGAGTTGTTTAACATTAGGAAAAGCAAACATAGTTTTTGTGGTTGTGTCTGTCAATCATTTAGTTATTTTGCGGTTAGAGAGAAAGTAGCATGTTACCAAATGTTGGCTTTCTTATCAGGACCTCCTGGTCCTGCCACCCTTAGGCACTGTGCTTTGTTACGGATCACAGGCCGGAGAGAAGTAGCACCTCATCCTCCTTTATGGAGAAGGGGCTCCTATGCCATGCCCCAGGCGGCCTGGGGACAGCCGCGGTTTGTGTCCTCATCCATGCTCTCCTGTGCGCCTGGGATGCACGCCTGTCCTCCACTGCCAGCTCCCCGCCCGTCTTCCTGCATCCGGCAGTCTCTCCTCATCTCTCCAGGCTGAGTTTCACTGTCCCCTCTGTGGAGCTGCTCCCAAGCGCGAGTCCCTTCCCAAGAGGAACTAGCAGCCGCAGTGTCAGAGATCCATTCGTTCCTTGTTTCCTGCTGCTGGCTCAGCACTTACAAAATAGATCTGCAAAGCCCATTACTGACCCATCTCTTCTCCAGAGAGGGAGGTCCTGGAAGGGAGGAGTTGTTTGTATTCGCCCAGGTCTCTCCGGGCCGAGTGCACAGTGGTCATTCAGTAACTGCTTCCGAGTCACTTGGAAGGAAAAGCAGAGGGGACCGTGTGCGTAAAACACGCAGTGCTTCTCGCGTGTTCTAGGGGGCTGTTGGAAGGGCGATTCTTTTTCGCGTGGGATTGTTCAGGTCAATGCATGGCGTTTGGCATCCCTGACTCGCCCACTGGAATGGCGGCGTCCACCCCAGGGATCCTGGCAATTGAAAGGAGCCACTCGTGGATCCACTCCATTAAGAATCCCTGTGGAAGAATCTGGCAGTCCTTTTGGACAGAATTCCTTTAGCTTCTTTATGCTCTCCTGGCCCCATCCATGAACCAAACAGGAGATAAGACCTCAGAGATCATGTGCGTATGTTTGGTATAAAATACTTCCCACACCTGTAACTATTCCATTTATGCTGTACACACTCAGAGTTCACTAAAACCTAACATTAAAACCATTGAGGAAACCATCATTATGGAAGCCCTAAAATTTTTAAGCAATGAGTTTTCAGTAAATCTTCTTTCTTACATTTTGTGAACTCTGGAGAAAATCAAATTACTTATTCCTCTTTTTTAAAAAATTTCATCATAAAGGAAAAAGAACGCATGCCGCAGGATTAAGTGATGGATGTGATAAGTAATACTGAGTGAACGGAAAATCACTAGTCGGAATATAACTCATACCTCATATTTTTCTCTCCTGATCAATATTCAGCATATAAATGGCCCTAATTTTCCATATTCAGAGGGAAACAAAGTATATAAAGGTTAGCATGGACGGGCAGCGTTTCGCGGTAGATGGCTGTAATTTAAATGCTGTGGTTTGTTAGGTCATAAAATAATAGAATGCTTTAACTATAGGAAGATTATAGCAGAGAAGTAATGTATCTATGAGGAATGCAAGAAAAATATGAGTGCTGATGGAATGGAGTTAGAGGAAAATTTTAATGTAAAATTATTCTTTAAAAATGTAGCAACTGTGTAGTCAAGGGCTTCAACCAGTCCTCCTCCCGACACGCGAGCGGATTCGTAACCGGCCAGCGTCGCTCCGAGGCTGGAGCAGGTCGGTCAGTGTAGGTATTCAGTGCGGTGTAGGAAACCGCTCAGGCCTGTGCTCATTGATTTCTTCCCTGGATTCAGAAAATGAGCGTTGCGACTAACACGCGACCATGTAGCTTTTTCATTTCCGAGACTGGTTTTTAATCTATGCTGAGAACCTTGGGCAATTAAAGGGAGTGTCACTGATTTATAACAGCTCCTTGCCCGCCTGAATGTTCAGCAAAGCTTGTTTGATTTCTATGGACAAAAGGAAAACTCCTTTTCAGGAAGATATTTCTAATCTCTTCAAGTATAAGCGCCAGAGACCACAGGCAAAAGCAGTTCTCATGAACTCTCTAGGAGGTCGCTTCATATGTGATTATACCCCGGCTAATGGCGCACAAATATTAAAGGGCTTTAAGATTTCTAAAATCATTGATATTTCTTCCATCCTCAGGCCACTGAAAAAAGCAGAAACATATTGCCTTTAGGTAAATGAATCATACAAAACGTTACATAAAAATACTGCATGACTTAATTTCATATGACTCATGATCCCTGGGAATACTTGAATATTATTTCTTTAGACATTCTTTCTATGTTGTGAGTCACGTATTTCAGTTGTCTTCTATTGTGGCTATTAATTTCTGCTCCGATTTGGCATAATTCAACAATACTGCAGTTTAAGTGGTACAGGCTGCCTCTTGCTTCTCAGCCTCATGTGCTCTTCATTAACCTTCATTCGGAGGATTTGAATGTGTTACTATACTTTAGATTTTAAAATTATTTATCCTGCAGTAAAGCAATTTTACCCTTCTGCATTCGAGTGGTCTCTGGTTCAGTGGTTTACGTTTCAGTGAGCTGCAGACAGTAGACATCGCAGAAGCGGGCATCGTTGGTGTACGTATGGACCTTGTTTTTATCATCGTGCATGTTTGAAGAGATTCCCATGGGTTTAGAGACCCATATGAATAAGGTTTTCAACTAATTTAAAATGTGTACAATTTGTTTCGTCTCTTCTTTCCAATTATGGCTCTTCCTAATGAAAATAGCTTGTAAAAACGTAGGAAGGTCAATTCTGAAGGCCTGAGGATGTAGAATAACTTTCAAAATAATTATTTTAAAAAGAAATTAGCAATAACATCTAGACTGATTTTCCCAAATATTTTTGGTATGTGGGTTAAAGTATCTACTAACATTTATAGCTGTTTAGAATAAATACAAAATTCAGAAAACTCAGGACAGTGTTTTGACCTGGCTGTCGGGCTGACCTTACAGGGTTGCTCCTGGCTCAGTCCCTGAGTGTCACCAGGATCATCCCACAGTCCCAAAGCGGTTGCACACCGGGCCTGAAAATCCGTTTGTAGGCATCGCTTGACCCTGGGAACAAAAAGAGACACAGGGAGCGGGGGCGGTGACCCCTTCAGATGAGGTCACTAGAGAGCCATTGCCGTTTTTATAGTAAACTGTGGCTATTTCCCTTGAAATGAATTGAAAACTGGTCCAGAGGTTTTCATCTTACCCCGGCACAGAGGAGATGGAGACCGTCAATAGCCTGGAGCTCTTAATTAAAAGTGTTTGACCACCCCAACTCTCAGAATCGATATCTTGTGCTAACCAGTCAAAGAGTGTTGGGAGAGAAAAGGCTGTTTGTCTGGATCGCTTTACTTTCGAGGAGCTTCGATGGAGAGCCCCAGGTTTCCAGCAGCTGTGGCTTACCCATCCCGCACCGCTAGAGCTGTGGAAACAACATTTCCTTTGAAATCAGCCACATAACTTTAAAATAATGTTAACCTTTATGTACAGATGGATACAATTTTTCCAAAGTAAAATATCCCAGGTCTGCCTAGATCCACATGCTAATTTTGATTTTAAGCTACTGGGAAATCACTCAGTAGATTTAAACACCAGTAGTGAATTTGTTTGTTTGTTTTTCATAGCGGGTGCAAAGAATTGAATTAATCATACTTACTAGTTCACAACATGATATTATATTTAGTTCTTATGTAGTATTTCTCTTATTTTTTTCCCTTGCACCTGAGATTCCATTCACACTTTCGTAAATATATCTATTTGTAAATATATATGTCATTGTAAAATGGAGATTATTTAAATTGTGTAAAAGGATCCATAATTACATATATATATATATATATATATATATATATATATGTATGTATAATTTTATACAAACGAAAGTTCCTAATGTGTGTGTAGCGTGTGAAGTTGAGTTAACTGAATACTCGTGGACCCCCTGTGCGACTCACAAAACATTGCCGATATCGGTATTGATTTCCAGGTCCTCCTTATCAGCCCTTGTTTTATTCTCTATATCTTATCCATAAAAATATGAAAAATAAGCCCCAAACAAAAACAACGGTCGGTTAGTTTAGCTTGCTCATTTATGGATGTACTGGGGTAGCTGATGTATGATAAACTGCGCATGTCTAGAGGCCCACGGTCGTAAGTTTTAATGTGCGGATTTCCACAAAATCATGAGCACGGGCGAGGGAGTGAACAGATATATCACTCCCAAGATTTCCTGTGTCGCTTTGCAGCTCCTCGCCACCTGTCCCGGCTCTGTCCCCACCCCCAGCAACTGCCCATCGGCTTTCTCCCCATCTACGTTAGTATGTAACTGGAATCATACGTTGCATCCTCCTTAGTCTGGCTTGTTTTATTAAGCACAGTTATTTAGAGATTCATTCATGTTGTCGGGGTACCGCTCCTTTTTACAGCTGGAGTGTATTCTGTTGGGATTAACTACCGCATTGACCCATTCACCTTTTGATAGACACTTGTGTTTATCTAGTTTTAGGCTATCATACTGTTATAAATAGAGCTACTATGCATATCTGTAGACACATCATTGAGTAGACATAATTTTTAGGAGATTAACTGAATCATATGGTAGGTATATGTTTAAATTTAAGAAACTACCAAACTCTTTTCCAAAATAGCTACTATTTTATATTCCCAACAATAGTGCATGAGAATTCCAGTTACTCACATTCTTATAAATATTTAGTATGATTAGTCTTTTTAATTTTAGCCATTCTAATAGGATTTCAGTGGTATCTCATTGTGGTTTTAAAACGCATTTCCCAAATGACTTATGATGTTGAGCATCTCTTCATGTCCTAATTTGCCACCCATATATCTTCTTTGGGAAAGCGTTAATTCAAATCCTTTTGCTCAGTATTTTTAACTAGGTCGTTTGTTTTCTTATTATTAAGTTTTAAGCATCCTTATATATTCTGGATATATCAAATGTATGCTTTATAAAGCTATTCTACCATTATTTGGCTTGTTTTAACATTCTATTAACTGCGTCCATCAAAGAGAAGTTTTGTATTTTGATGAAGTCTAATTCGTCAATGTATTATTTTATAGATCTACGTTTGGTGTTATATTTAAGACATTTTTGCCTAAACCAAGATTATAAAGACTTTCTCCTATTGTTTTATAAGTAATTTTTTCCAGTTTTATATTTTACATTTAGATACATAGTCCATCTAGAGTTAATTTTCATATATGGTACAAGATATGGATAAAAGTTCATATATTTACAATGACTATCCAGTTGTTCCAGCAACATTTGTTGTAAAGATTATCTGTTATCTGTTGATATGCCTTTGAACTTTGGTCAAAATCAATTTCCCACATATGTGCAAGTTCATTGTCATTGTGTTCCTTTGATACATTTGTCTGTCTTGATTCTGCTACCACGTCTCAATAACTATATAATAAGATCTGAAGTCAGGTAGTGTTAGTCTTCTAACTGTGCAATATTTTCAAAGTCGTTTTGTCTATTCTAGCTCCTTCGTGTTTACATATGAACCTTAGAATTAGGTCACAATTTCTACCGAATTCCTTCTATGATTTTGATTGGAAATTTATAGATTACTTTGTGATGTATTGACATTTAATAATATTGCATCTCGATTTTAGAACATGGTGTTTTACTCCATTTATTTAGATCTTCTTTCATTTAATTTGGTAATGTTTTGTACTTTCCAGTGTACAGTCTCACAAAATGTGAAATTTATTCTTGAGTACTTGATATTTTTATTTTATCGAATATGGTGTTTTTTAATTTCAATTTTAGATATTTTGTATATTGAGTTTGTAACTTGAATTCTTGTTAAAGTCACTTATTAGTTCTAGTAGTTTTTTGGCTGAATTTATAGGAACATCTATGGAGGCAATCTTGTTACTTGGAAATACAACAGTAACAGTTTTACTATTTCCTTTCTAATATTGAAGTCCTTTATATTTCTTGCCTTATTGCACTGGCTATAACCTTCAGTACGGTGTTGGATAGAAGTGGTAAGATTAAAGCATGAAGGTATTGATCTCAGAGGGAAAGCATTCAGTCTTTCATCATTAAGTATGATGTTAGCTGTAGGTTTTCATGCATGCTCTTTATCAGGCTGAGAAAGTTCTTTGTTCTTCCTAATTCACTGTAAGATTTTGTGAGGAATAGATGTTGGATTTTGTTAAATGGTTTACTATTAAATCCATTGAAATGATCGTCTGGTGTGTCTTTTTCACTCTGTTAATATAAACTACATTTATTATTTTTCTTATGATATCTTTGTCTTGTTTTTATATCTGAATAATACTGGCTATAAAGAGTGAGTTGAGTTAGGTAGTTTTTCTTGTCTTCAACTTTCTCCAGAATTTGTGTATAATTGGTATTGTTTCTTATTATGTGTTTGTTTGAATTCACCAGTGAAGACATCTGGGCCTGGAGTTTTCTTTGTGTAAAGTTTTTTTTTTTTTAATTTTTTTTTTATTACAACTTCAATTTATTTCATAGACATAAAACTATCCAGGTCTTCTATTTTTTTTATTGCTTGAGATTTAGTAAATTTTTTGTCTTTTGAGGAATTTGTCCATCTTATCTAAGTTGTCAGATTTAGAGATATACAGTTGTTTACAATTTTCTTGTTCCTGATATGGATAATTTGTGTCTTCTCTCTTTTCTGATCAATCCTACAAGACATGCACAAATTTATTATCTTCGCAAAGAGTAAGCGTTTAGTTTTAATGACTTTTTCCAAATGTTTTTCTGTTTTTTCGACCATTGATTTTTCATTCTGATCCTTATTGGTTCCATTTATCTTCTTGTTTTGCTTTTCATTTGCTCTTCATTTGCTAGTTTCTTAAGATGAAACCTGAAGTCATTGATTTGAAACTTCTTTTCTGTATAGATGTTTAGTTCCATAAATGTTTCTTTTTAAACTGCTTTAGCTGCATCCTACAAATTTTATGTAAATGATGTCTTCGCTTTCGTTAGTCTCAGAATTTCCTTTTGATTTCTTCTTTCACCCATGGGTTATTCAGAAATATATTATTCAGTTTCCTAATGTTTCAGAATATAGTTTCATTTCTCTTGGCTATACCTAGAAATGCTAAACAGTTTTACAAAGTGTTTGTACTATTTTACATTCTCAGTTAGAAGTACGTCCTGGCCAACTCTTGGTATGGTCAGGCTTTTCATTCTAATGGGTGTGTAGTAGTGTCTTATGGCTTTAATTTACATTTTCTTAATGGCTAATGATGGTGTGCGTCTTTTCATTTACCTGTTTGCCATCCATATCTCTTTTTTTGGTGAAATAACTTTTGAAATCCATCACACACATTTTTTTTTGGTTTTATATTTTTATTTTTAAGTTTTTCAGAGTTCTTTATATATTTCAGATGCAAATCCTTTGTCTGATTTTTTTTTACAGATAACTTCTATGTCTTTTTCTTTTTTCTTTTTTTAATTTAATTGCATTATTAGTTTCAAGTATACAGTGAATTGGTTAGACATTTATACAGTTTATGAAACGATCCCCCTGATTGTTCTTTCTCTCCTCCGCCTCGTCACCCAGCCATACATTACTGCTGACTGCGTTCCCTATGCCGTGCTCCCCATCCCCGTGACCATCTATCAACCACTAATTTGTACTTCTTTAACCCTTCACCCCTTTCTCTTAGACCCGCAATCCCCCTTCCCTCTGGCCATTACCAGATTGCCCTCTATATTTGTAAGTCTGTTTTTGGTTAGTTTGTTCTTTTGTTCCTTAAATCCACATATAAGTGAAATCATATGGTATTTATCTTTCTCTGTCTGACTTATTTCCCTCAGCATAAGAACCTCTAGATCCATCCATGTAGTTGCAAATGGTAGGATTTCATTTTTTTTTGAATGGCTGAGTAATATTCCATTGTATATACGAACCATAACTTCTTTATCCTGTCTTCTGTTAATGGGTATTTAGATTGCTTCTATATCATGGCTATTGTAAATAGTGCTGCCATGAACATAGGGGTGCATCGAATTTTACAAATTATTATTTTGATATTCGTTGGGTAAATACCCAGATGTACAATTGTTGGATCAAAAGGTAGATCCATTTTTAATTTTTTGAGGAACCTCCAGACTTTCCTTTCATCCTCTTAATGGTATTTTTCAAAGAGAAGAATTTTTAATTTTTTATTACGTGCAATTTTTGTTTGTTCCTTTATGGATAATACTTAAGGTATCATGTCTCAAAACTATTTACCTATCCCAAGGTTACATAAAGTGTCTGCTATATTTTCTTGTAAGTGTTTTATTATTTTATGTATTACATTGAGGTCTGAGATTCATTCTGAATTAATTTTTGTATGTGGCGCTTGGTATGTGTCCACACTTTGTTAGTATTTGTTTGCGTATAGATGTACAATCGTTTCAGCTCCATTTGCTGAGAAGACTTATTTTTTTCCCCCACTGAATTCCTCTTGCACCTTTGTCTGAAATCTGTTGGCCACAGATGTGTGGGTCTCTACTCTATGCCACGGATCAATTTCTGTGATATAAAATTAGTAATAGGGTTGTTGGCCACAGGATGTACATATTGTTTAATTTCTCTAAGTGCTGCTGCTTCACCATTTCTATTTTAATTATGATAGTTAATCTAGCAGACATTCAGTCTTCATTTACTTTTTTATTGCTTTATATGACAATAGTTTATATTTCTTACATAAAAGCAAAAGAATAGCTTCTCAGACATAGATGTCTTACAATTTATGTCATCATTTATGAAAATTTATCATAAATGAAGCAGTTTTCTGCCATGTGCATTATTCTCTAAGTGTGTCCAATATAAGTCAGATTCTTTGTCATATGTCACATCAGAATAGATCTTTCTAAATAGTTACCGTTTTTCAGACAAATGAGATGAAGGTTCTATCTCTTGACCAATGAGACTAGTAAATACAAAAGTATAATTTTTTTCATAGTAAAAATATTTTGGAGGACATCAGGGCATGTTCTTTAATACTTTCAAATAGTTTAAGGCTTTTAGTACATTTGAATTGGAACATATAGTGATTTGCTCAGTGGATGTTTGTCATAACAGAACTACACAACATGATGGGAGAGGTAGTATTTATCGACTACCCGCTGATCCATCAGGTATTTTGATAAGGCCTTTTTTGGATTAACTTGTTTAATTCCCACAACAATATCCATTTTACAGATGAGGAAATCGGCCATCAGAGAGTTTCAATGACACACCAAAGATCATACAAAAAGAGAGTGGCGGAGTTTTGAGTCTAAGGAAACCATTTTTACTCTTTTGAATTCCAGCCATTTTGTGTCCTACTAGTCACATAAATATTTATATATATGTGTATACACACACACACACACATAGATACAAACATACATACATTTAGCCTTAAAAAATAATGAAATTTTGACCCATGCTATACCATGGGCGAATTCTGAAGATATGCTGAGTAAAATAAGCCAGTCACAAAAGGTCGAATATAGGATTCCACTTATCTGAAACGCATAGAGACAGAAAACAGAATAGTGGTTAGCGGGAGAAGGTCATGGGGGGAATGGAGACTTAGTATTTCATGGATACAGTGTTTCAATTTAGAGAGATGAAAAATTTGGGGAGATGGATGGTGGCAATGGCTGTATACCAGTGCGAATGTACTTGATGTTGCTCAACTGTACACCTAGGAATGGTTAAAATGGTAAACTTTAGGTTATGAATATTTAAATATATAACTGTAGACTACATGACCCTTTTCTATCTATGTGATTTTAAGAATTGAGTGTGTATAGTAAACAATGATAGTTGATACCTTTGATGTTTTATCATAGCCTTTGTATTTTTAAGCAATTTAGAAAAAAAAAAACAAGCTGGCTTCTAATTTCGTAGAAGTCGAGTATCAAATTACAGAATAATGTTAGCTACCCTTTTCTACAGGTAATGAATTCTGGTAGAGAAAAAAGAATTCGGGCATTAACGACTCTGTTATTTAATAATTCCCATGTCCGAGACTGTTGCACAGGGTTGCCAGGTAAAATGAAAGACACCCAGTTGAATGTGAATTACAGAAGAACAGCCAATCAGAAATTCAAATGAACTTAGAGACTTGTCTTTCTATTTGCCAAGCCTGGCAACCTTACTCTTGAGACAGTGGGGTTATTGGTGCTTTCCCATAAGTCATAGTCATAATAACTTCTCTCAGCTACTTTAAACTACAACTTTAAACTTTCTGAATCATTAGCTGTACTCACTGAAATAACAGAATAAAACAATTCTCATTGACTATTCAGGTATTTCCTGACAAAATCAAGCCACTTCAAGAACTAGTCTCTTGCTTTGAAAAACTGTAATCAAGTCAAATCAATTACTGTTTTTAGCACATGAGAAGTAAAAGATTTCAGCTGAAGGAAACATTAAGTTTCTTACTCCCATTTTCTCTTTACTCCGTCTTGGTGTCAGTGTGCTCTGTTTTATCAAGTAGAATGATAATGAGTGTAAGGTGCAAATCATGGCAAAAGGCAACAGTTTCAAAGATGTAATGGTTTTGTTCCTTTGTTTTTAAGGAGAAAGAAGTGTATAAAAGAGGAAAGGATTCTTGTAAACAGATACAGTTTTAATTCTTAAAGCCTACAGAAACATTTTAAATTATCATTGGATTCTGTCGACAAACTGAAATATCAATTTGAGAAGATTACCATAGTAAAACTTGGAGATCAGTGAAGATAGCATAAGGATTTGGTTTCGCAAAACCATAACATAAATATAGGATGACGAAGCCCTGCCTTGTGAGTCATTCATCCCGAGTTCAAGTATGAGCCAACGGTGTGGCAAGACTTTAAAAACATACCCGTAACCTTCCCCGCCTGATCAAAGTCTTGTCAGAGAAGGAATGGTCCAGAGCAGCGCCTGACGCGTGGGATGCTCTGAGAAAGTATTTGTTGAGTGGGTGAATGTGTGAATGATTGTTTCTTGGATTGGATGGTGACCATCGAAAATACAGTGTCAGTTCTGGACTGAACCTCACCTTACTAGGTGCTTTGACGAATGAGAGCGTGGCCACAGGGGACAATCAGGAAAGGAAGGCGTCTGGGGACCTGGTTTCAGGCAGGGTTCCAGGAAATTTCGTGGAATGAGATTCATGGGGTCGTGCTCACTTTCTTTAGCTACGTAGGGGTTCTCAGGTAGAAATGTTAACGTGTCTATTTATAATTACTCCACAGAGCAAATTAGAACAGTGATAGAAATTTCTGTGAAGAATGTCAAAAGGATAAACAATGTGACCATTGATGAAATAGCAGTTAGACTTGTGCCTCAGGTGATTTTAAGTGTAGTTGGTGGGTTTAATTGAGCCAGCTGGCCTCTGCCTACTCCAGCCAGATGCGGAGGCATAGGGCAAAGGGGCCGGTCCTTAGAATCCCACTTCTGTCCCTTATCAGCTATGTGGCTTTGGACAACATTCTCTAAGCTTCTCTTAACTCAGGGTATGGGGATAATACTACCCACCTGGTCTCCTTGGGAGACCGAATAAATTGTGTATGAGAAATATCTGGCATGTACTATGCCGACATTAGCAAGTCGGTTCCACACACAGGACCCATCTGTGTCTTTACCTGGGTGGCAATTATGTGCCTTCACTTTATGATAATCCACTTAGTTGCTTTGTGGTCTTTTCTGCATGTCTACTATTCTTAATAATACAAATGATAAAAAGAGTATTTTTAAAAACTTAAACCTGATATTGAGCACAGTAGCTTTTGCATAGCAGTAAGATTCCTATGTTAATATTTTAACTTAGTACACCGTGTTCTTTGCAGCCGAAAGGTGGAAGCAACTCGAGTTTCTGTTGACAGATGACCGGATAAACAGGATGTGGAGTCTGCATACGATGGAATACGCGTCAGCCTTAAAGGGGAGGAAACTGACACAGGCTGCGGCATGAATGAGCCTTAAAGGCATTGTGCCAAGTGAAATACGTCACATACATAAAGACAAATGCTGTATGATTCCACTTGTGTGAGGTATCTAGAATAGCCAGAACCGTAGAAAGAGAAAGCAGAATGGTGTTTGCCAGAAACTGGAGAAAAGAGGAAATGGGGAGTTTTGTTGAATGGATATAAAGAGTTTTAGTTTTACACATCGAAAAGTTCTAGAAACTGGTTGGACAACGGTGTAACTATATTCAGCACTACTGAACTGTATACTTAAAATTGATTAAGATGGTCAGTTTTATATGATGAGTATTTGACCACAATTAAAAAAATTAATTTATTTCAATAGGAAAAAAGTCATTTTTATTTGAACTCATGAATAATTCTTTCGTCAGATAGTATAGGTCAATCAAGAGAATGTTAAGGTATATGTGTGATACCATTCGTGTTAAATAATACCCTTCAAATTTCTTCCAGCATCTATTGGATGTAACATTAATTTCCAGGATAATGTATATGCTGCAGCATCTAAAAGTATCTGAATTTTTATTCCCAGCCTAAGTGTCTTAGACCTCTCTGAGCTCCAGAAATGCATTTCAAGGGAAGTCCTTGAATCCTCTGAATTGTTGTGGTACACATGGTGCATCTCGCCAGAAAGAGAATCTCTAAATTTTATTCGATCCTCATAGGCTCTGTGACCTCTAAAATATCAAGAACCACTAACGTAAATGAACGTCACAGAAGCCCATGAGATAGTCGTTTCATGGTTTGTGACCGCTCAAGGTGTGTTTTTCCCTCCTCTGCACGTCTCCGAAGGAGTAACGAATGCCATTAACTTGGCAGACACAGGTGGTGTGCCCGGGACTGTGAAACATCTCATCGGTGACTGGGATAATGGACTAGGGACATGCTCACCCCACATGAGGATGTCATAAAGTCAAGATGGGGCAGCAAAACCCAGGGAGGTTTGATCAGATTCCAAATGCTCCTGACAGGTTGGGGAAGTGAACATAAGCCACTTACTGTGAGGTCAGCAAGGACAAGAGAATAATTACAGAAATCGGGGAGGCAACATAGGCCAGCGAGTCTAATGGGAGGAACTGGCTAAGGAAAAACCGCATAACGAGAATGGCAGGGCTCACGGTGAACCCCAGGCTGAGGGCCGAGATACGGAAGCTCTCATGACAGCAGGTGTGACTGCCGAGCAGCGATACTAAGAGAAACAGGTATCTTCTCTCCCACAGATGAACCTGAATAATTGACATTCCTTCTCATGAGTTGGCTGCTGAGGAATTCCAAGGAGTTATCTGCATGCGTGATTCTTTACTCAAAGCAAAATTTTCGTACAAAACATATTTGCACATATGTGGATAGCGTATAAGTATCGTGTGTGTGTGTGTGTGTGTGTGTGTGTGCGTGCACGTTAACAAAAATCTCGGTGATGTGCTTTTGTTGTTTGGGTGTCCGAAGTTTAAAAGAGACACTTGGGAGAATTTTGGAAAATTATTTACGACAGGAAAGCGGACAGTGAAAGGCAAAAGACTATTGGAATGTGAAAAGTGATCATCTCCAAGAAGAGAAAGTCCACGTGCGGAGGCGTGCCGATGGCAGCGGAGTTTGCACCCCTGCTTCTGGGAAGGGTTAGAGCATGCGGTGCTTTCTCACCATGGCGACCGGCAAAAATTAAGAATGATCCCATGCATGCTAGCTATCTAAACAAGTCAGGGTTATGCACTGTTAGCGTCTCCGTTATTTTCACGCGTAAGATCAATTTTGTGAGGGGACTACACTCTCTGTCTTCCTAATGTTAAGACACTCTTCATAGCCATTTTGAAAACTTCGTTAATTAGATGCGGGTCAATAAAGTTGTTGTATGTCAATTACCCTGAGTCGCCAGGTACAAGCCATCTCCCGAGAAGCATCATTCACAACTATCAGTAAACACAGTTTCCCCAACAAACATTTTAACAGATCTATTTTTATAAAAAGAATACACTTAAGTCTCAAAGTTATAAACCAATCGTCCTTTAAACCAATATAACAAAACTTCGAGTGTTAGTTGCCATTGTTAGCAAAGAGACTTAAATGAAACTCGCTTTTCTGATAAGACACCAAATAAATATAGTTTTAACTTAAACTTAGTAGCTGGTGTTAAACATCCGTCACGTTCCTCCTGTTAGTTAATGGATAGCAGAGACTTTTCTTGTCATAGCCTGTTGGCCGAGTCTCATAATCTTTCATAGTTTTCATTTCACACATGAACTTTAGGCTTGCCATTTCTGGCCTTTTTATTCATTTGTAGCCATATTGAAAAATATGGCACTTATTATTTCCTGTTTCTATATGTTCTAGATGAAAATTGTCAGGAGACAAAAAGAACGGGATGATGGCCAGACAACCTTTCAGATTCAATGATGTTAAAATTTCCCTTAATTTTGGAAACTTAAGGATGATATACTTATTTTTATTAATAAATATGTCATAATATGCACAGTATACCTAGCCAAAATATTTTCTATGGATGTTTCAAACTACACTGACCTAAACTTTTGTCCCTTGTTCGAATTCACTGTTCCCTTTGAATTATATATAAAATTGTCATATCTATTAGTGTACATTTTCTCGTTGCTGCTTTAAAAATTGTCACAAATTTTGAGACTTAAAATGCCACAAATTTATTCTCTTACAGTTCTGAAAAATCAGAATTCCAAAGGCAGCCTCAAAAGGTTAAAATCGAGGTGTCGGCAGGGCCGCGGCCCATTCGGGGTGCCTGGGGAGAATCCATTTCTTTGTCTTTCCATTGACTTGAGCCGCCTGCTGTCCTTGGCTCGTGGCCCAGCGTCTCTCAGACCTTACTTCCGTTGTCACATAGCCACCTGTGACTCTGACCCTCCAGCCTCCCATTATAAGGGCATATGCGATCACAGTGGGCCCACTCAGACAATGCAGGGTAATCTCCCAGAGTGAACTCAAGACTCTTAATGTACATATTCACAGGTTCTGGGATTAGGATGTGGACATCTTTTGGGGGGCCATTTTTTCAGCCTACCACAAGAACTTTACTGGTCACGTGTTAGCACAACCAGCTGAAGGCTCCCGTTGACCCCGGGCTGGACCAGGGACTGTTCTGGGCAGCTGGGGTCTGTTAAATGCAGGTACATCTTTTACCTTGATGTCTGTTTCATCGAAGAGGAGGAGAGTGAGGGGCCTCAGAGAGAAGAACTCAGATCAAACAAGATAATTTTTGGTGATTAATATAAAAGGAGGAAAGAAAAGCAGGGTCGTGGGCTAGAGAGACAGTGTAGAGGCAGCTGCTTTGCAAAGGGCAGTTGGTGGAGGATCCTCTGAGGAGCTTGCATTTGAGAAGTCGAGATGGGGAGACAGCCACGCAGATGCCTCACTGATGAGGGCAGGGTCGCTGTGGTGTCCACGCAGGAGGAGGTCGACTGGTCTGAGGGACAGACCGAGGCTGGGGGGGGCGGGAGGGCGGTGCAGGGTGAGGAGCGTGAGTCCACGGGAGGCCTGGGAAGCGGGCAGGAGCCAGACTCACCAGTTCATGGGCCACAGTAGAGACCCTGGGTTTATGCTATGAGAACTGGGAAGTCACCAGGGGTTCTGGTAGCGGCAAGGCTAGTAGTCTCGTTTATATTCCAGTAAGACCCCTCTGGGTGCTGTGGGGAGCCCGGACTGGGAGAGGCAAGCTCGGACCCCACAAGGGAGGCTGACCTGAGGTGCGTGAGCACACGGTGGCCGACGGGGGCGACGCGGTGGGAACGGGGAGATGCGGAATGCACCCTAAACTGATGTCGACACTTACAGGGTTCGGTCAGGCTTAGCTCTTATCTCCCAATGATCGCTATTTACCTTTTCCCAGAACTTTCTTAATAATAGTAATAATGTGATAACATTCAAAATAAATCAATAATAACTTTTTTTTTTTTTTCGTACAAATGAGGGATGTTTTCTCAAGCGGCTTCTGCAGTGTTTAGGTGAAAACACCTTTACCGATCTGCAAGGCACCACCTAGACTGAGCTCCATGCGCTTCTTTGAAAAACCTCCAAAATAAAGGTCCCTTCGCCACGTTCGTTGAGCTGGCTGCCCTGTCCCTTCTCTGTGTAGATCCAGGAGCATTTCCTGCTTAAGGACATCTGACTTGCTACAGTCTGTGGGGGAGGACAGTATCGGTATCCTCTCCATTTGATGGTTGAAGGGTCTGAGCTTCAGAAGTAGGTGACGTGCGTGAGGACATATAGGCTGACGTTTGAATCCAGTCCTGGAGACACGAGACTCAGTCCGTGCTCTTTCCGGGTCCTTGGGTAAATTGCATCATTTATTCTGATTTTTTTTTTTTATTTTCTTTACTTGAATAAAGGGAGATCGAGTATCTGCATCCAACTATCTCAGTTGGATAAATATGCAAGAAAGCGAGACAAACGAGTAATATCGTGTGACTACGAGTCTCCGTGTCAGTTAGCACTGGCCGCTCTGTGTCATGCACACAGGAGAGAAGCTCTAGGAAGGCACTGCCCCAGGCCCACTGGGGGATCGACTTCTCTTTCCTCTGATTTACGATATACATCCCTAGCTGTTTAGAGCAGTGGTTTCTTCTAAAGGCAGCTATTTTTACCCCTACCCTCACAACAGATGGGAACCTCAGTATTTTATAAAAGATGACAGGCAAATTACATTACCAAAAAAAAAAAAAATTGCAGAAGTGTGGAGGTCTGCAATAGGATAGTTTATTGGAGGAAAATAAACTAATATCGAAATAGAAAGAGCAGAAGCAGAAATAATGAATTTGCCAGCATCAGCCTCGGCTTTCATGACCTCGTCATGCTGGAGGTACCGATCAATTTCACTACACACGATAAATATTAAAATGAAATTTTTGAGTGTCTTATCAAAAGCTTCCCGACACCAATTGTTTTCACAATTTTTTTTCCCTGCAAGCGTTGAATACCTCTTCATCAATCTTTTATTCCAACCAATCTCGTTCCAGTTTCTCTCTTCCTGCAAAAAGCTTTTTTTCTCCTTCTGTTTTTGACTTCTCTTTCTTAGCAGAGGTGCATGAATATTATTTTACACCCCACTGTGGCTGCATCTCCATCGATCAGGAAATAAAAACGTGGGTCTGAAGGATGCATCTTGACCCTACAGGGCTACAAACAACAGAGACGCGTGTCATGATCCCTCCGTTCCCGCCGGCGGTGGCCGACGCGGGCTGCGGGCAGGTGCACGTGAACGCATCTGCGTCCTCTCTCGCCATCACCCACCGGCACAGGCATTTCCAGGAGAAGGGCGTTTTCAAGAAGCGCTCAGTTCTTACCTCTCATCTGCACACAATTTCCAGCTGGACACATCTTTCAAAACATCCTAAAAACAAATTTTAGGGTCCTCATTCTTGTCTGTATAAACCCCCTTGATCTCAAAATGCATTAACAGTAACTACTTTTTATTTCTTCAAAGCTGAAGTCAACAATGATTTTCATTTTCATAGACAGGTGTTATTACTAAAGGAGAAATAGTCCTTTAGAAATATTGGATGTGGTTCACAACTGAGTTTACTTGAGAATTGTTTTTTCCTTCAGTGTTTGTGACATTTTCTGGATTTTTCTGTGAAGGTCATGTCTTTATCATTTAGAGTTCGTTTTCATACAATAGAGCATAATTAGCCTTGACATGTCAGCAAACTTTTTTTTTTTTTTACGTTTTATGTGGTTAAGATTTATTGTTTCTCTTTTAAATTCACCCTAAGGCTCCCTTTTTCTGTGGCACCTCCTTCTACTCTGACACCCAATTTTATTTTTCTCTTATATGCATATATTGTTCATAACGTCTAATTGGTGCTTAATTATATCTAGTTGGTTCTGTTGTTGTTTCACAGCTGAGATTTTTTTTCCAGTGTCAGCTCATCAGCCAGAGGTGACCTACGGATGTGTTTGTATCGGCCCACAGACAGTTTTTAAAATAAAAATCTCGAATTGGGTGTCGGTGTTTGAAAACTTGTTGATGACACATAAAAATCTGGATGTCTGACTTTACTTGAGTCAGACAACACATCCGGCAACGCTGGACACTCATTTCTGGAGGCGGAAGTTGTGCGGACCTAAGGCTGGGTGTCCCTGATGGGCACAGGTCCCCAGGTCCCCAGGTCCCCAGGTCCCTCCAGACAATGTGCTTTCCTGTAACTTTTCTTCCAAGACCCACTGCAGGTGCTTGATATTGTGGCCTGAGTCGGTCTTTTCGAACTTTTATTTACCTAACTAGGTGATAAATTCCCTGACGTCACAGATTGCTTTGCCATTTTTCTTTATCCTCACCCTGCCTACCACTGTACCAGACTCATAGTAGCTGTACAATAAAGTAATTTGTTAAAACGTATCTATTGTGTACAGCTGGGCATATACCCCTCCGCTCCTCAGAGAGCTAGGGGGAAACAATCTCCAAACAGTTCACACGAATTAAATGATTCATTTTCACACCTCCTTGTCGAGGTTCACAAGGGATTTGCACTGTAGGGGGATTAATTTACGGTGTGAAAAGGGTAACATTTAATGAAACTATTCCTGATTGGATGTTCAAGGAAGATTTAGATACACGAAAAGTAAATACCTACATTGAGTTGCCCTGTAGGGGTTAGCACCGGCCAGTCCTTTTCTAGATAGTGCCACAGCCTCTCCAGAATGGTACTCTGCTCTCCCGGTGGCCCTGCAGCCTTCTAGAACCATCATTCCCTGTAGTGAGCACTTCCGAACCACCCTGGGCCAGCATCTCTTACCTGTTTACGATTTTGTAGTTATCCAGACCAGGGTTCATTAAACTAACCTGTCTCAGAAAGCTTTTTCTGCTTCTGTATTTAGTTATATAAAAATATTTCAAATATTCCACTTGGGGATAAGGAGATTTATGAAGGTTATTTTCCATACCTTTTAAAAAAAATTAATAAACATATCCCAATTATTTTATAACATCTTAGAAGAATTGGTTCTTAGCAACTTAAAATTTTTTTCCTTTTTATTTTAATTGTGAACTTATTTAAGGATTTAAAAAGATACAGTATTAACATAAAAACATAGAGAAGTAAATATACATATAAAATATGATTTTGGATATTGGCTTTTCTAATATTTTTAAAAATAGTTGAAAATCTATATTTTTTGATGGATAATAATTTAAAACACACAAAATAATACTTTTCAGCAATTAAATATTAGTGACGTAGAGAATCTAGAAGTAAATAGGAAACTTGGAACAGACGCATTGATTTTACAAAACCCGATTAGGAAAATAAAACCACGGATACTTTTCTCGTAAGGGAGAGTCACATACTTATGATTTTCTTACGTTTCATTTAAACAAAATTCTAGCTAACATGGTTTTCAAACCCATAGTCCAAACCATTTGAAAATAAGGGAGGAACTTTCTTGAGGTTTATAACTCTGACCCAGCAAGAGGTAAACACAACTGGACATTGAGAAAGGACCAGAAGCAGTATATAAAACAGATACTAACAATTAAAAACATGCAATGATGAAAATTTAAGAAAAAATTTAAGTAGAACGGGAAATTCAAATGACAAAGAATTCAGAGAAGCCACGTACCCTGCGTCTTCCTGATACTTGCTTTGTGCCTTCTGCTTAACTCGGAACTCACAGACACAGCTTGCTTTCGATGCACGGCATGTTGGCCACCTCTGTCGAGAGAGGAGAGAGGGAGGGAAGAGGGGAGTTATACAGGTATATTTTGGGCTTACTAGTATTATACCAAGTTTGGAACAATTTTCTCTTAACCATATGCAGCCACATAAAAAAAAGGAGCCATTTTTTTATACCGCGCAAGTGATTATCAACTAAGGAGGGAAAAGTTTGCTATAGCGGTGTCTCCATTTCTGTGGTGTATACTTTAGGCAGAAATAAAAGATGGAAACTATTTCGGCTGAGTATGAGTCCTGCCAAAACCACAGGGGATCAAGGCCATGTAAGAAATGACCTTAAATAACCGAAATACCAAGAACCCAAACAAAACTCAAAGGTAGGGAAAAGGCTGGTTCAGACTGGATCACAGTCGAAAACTACTATGTTTATCGAAGACTTGGATTACTTCTTCTTTTCCTTTCTTCCTTCGCTGAGGGAATGACATCTCAAATACAACTGGGATTATTTCAGTTTGCTTCAGTTACAGAGTTTTCACACCTTTCCATCTCTCGAGCTTATCTTTTATTTTTGGAACACGTGGGATGTTAACGTATTTCCAAGAGCAAAATCTGTTCCAAAAGGTACCCTCAGAAAAGGGTCACCCCTCCTGCATTCCTGTCACCCCGCTGTCCCTCTGCCTCCCTCATGCGTGTTCAGCCCGTTCCATGTTTCAGCCTTGTCCTGCCCGAGGTCGTTTTTATAAAGACACACAGGTACGTGTGCTTTCCTGTGCCTTCCTCAAGCAAAAGATAGCCAGCCATACACATGCGCTTGGCTTTTTTGAAACAGCATCTTATCGTATAGAGACCTTTAATAACGATAGAAATTTCGAACAGCCTCACTTCATACGGTTCATAGAACTCTCATTCATTTGTTATAGCTGTGTAATACTCCCTTGTGCATATTTACTGTGTTTTACTCAACCAATTTCTTACGGAAAAACATTATTTTAAATTTTCCCCATCCTGCCACTCCTAATATATGTTATAGGTACCCAAAACATGTTTGCTAAGGTGATGGATCAATGGACAGGAAGCTGTTTTGGATGAGTCGCGAAGGACATGTGGGATTTGGATGGACAGGCAGTGAGTGAGTGTTCTGAAGCGGGGTTAGGCTGAGTGGAGATGCACAGTGGGTCAGCTAGAGGCTGGCCTGCCTGAAACGAGAAATCTTCTTGTCTCATGGAATAGATTTGCTATCTCAGGTGAGGCCAAAATTAAAGTACCTTGAAAACTGGTTTTAATATTGCATTTCATTGAAATTTAAGTTCTGGTGTCATGAATCAAGCTGGTTAGGGAAAGACAGTATTTGGTGTGGTGGTAGAACTTGACCCTAGAGGGTTTAAATGCCGCTAGATTTTCTGTGTTATTAACTATTAATTTTTGCTTTTTTTTTTTTTTATATTGTAGCAGAACAAATGGAACAGAATTATTTTCAAAATGTGTATAATTGGTTTTATGGACTGTTAACAGTTTGGTCATGTTTCCAAAAGCTACTTACGTATTTATTTTCTCTAGGGAGGGAGGGAGAGAGAGAGAGAGAATTGTGTGTCTGTGTGTGTGGCTGGGCCTTCGCATTACGATTACGTTCGGTGACGTTGACGGAGGGCAGCAAGCTAAGTTTTCAGGGAGTTCATAGGGAGCTGACTGGGTGAGGCTGTAAAGCAGCCAGTGGACGACGAATGAGACGGGTAACTGGCTAATACTCGTTTTCTGTCATCGTGCAGCCAACCAGCAGAACCCCAGGGGCTCACGGCGCTGTTGATGATGCCGTGGCTTTCGGGGCTCAGGCGTTCTGGCACACCGTCACTGTGTTCTCTGCTGAGGAGCTCCCAAGGCCGAAGTCACTGCGTTGCTAGGACTGGGTCTCGTCTGGATGTCAGGTTGTCCTGCATGCTCCGGCGGCTGTGGCAGAACTCAGCTCCTTGCAGTCATGGGGTGAAGGACCCTGATTTCTTGCTGGCTATTCGCCAGGGCCGCTCTCAGCCCCTAGAAGCTGCTGGCACTCCTGGACACATGGCCCCATCCGTGTTCATAGGCAGCGATGGAGAATCTGTTTCTTGTTGACTCCATCTCATGCTTTGAATTTCTTTCGCCAAGAACCTTCTGTCTTTTATGGGCTCACTTGAGGAGGCCAAGCTGACCTGATTAGGTTGTCGATCCTTTCTTCCAGCTAACTGTGCCACGTAGCATAATATCATCAGGAAGGCGGCATAGCATCGTGTTCCTCGATCTCTCCCACACTCAAGGGGAGGGCGTCACTGAAGGGCGTGAGTCCCCGGTGGGTCATCTGAGAACTCTCCCCACCACACCAGGGGACTGAGGCACGAGTTAGGAGGTTCCTTGTATTTGTCCAGGTTTGGGACTCTGACGCCTTGATTCAGGTGGTGGGGAGCAGGGTGAAAGCAATAGGGACAAATGCATTTTAAATGAAGGGTCGATAGATTTGCCAGTTGGCCCAAGTGTGGAGAAAAGTGTAAATAGTCAGAGAGGGTTCAAACCAGATCAAGCCGCCGATAAAGGCAAAGACATGAAAACAGAAGATGTCTTGGCCCGGGAGGTCATGGAGACGAGCTGAGTCTAAGTTAACAGGGCATCGGAAAGGGAATATTCATGAGGTGGCGCTGACGAACGTATTACTTACTGCAGGGCAAGTAAGAGCACAGGCTGTGGAAACAGTCGGCATCTATCACTGTAATAGGTGTAGTCGAACTTTTAAGAATAAATATGCTTTTCAAGTCAATGGCCAACGAGCCTGTTATGGACTGAACTGTGTCCTCTCAGAATTCATGTTTTGAAGCCCTATTGCCAGTTCGACTGTGTCTGGAGATTTGGTCTTTAGAGCAGACCCGACGGTGCCACCTGAGGGTGTCGGCACAAGGTCGAGACCTAGGGTGCGTGCTGCCTTCGCTGCCTGTCCCCAGCGCTGAGCTGGCCAGGTGACAGCCACCTCTGTGGCAGCGTGGTGTCGTTCCGTGCTTGGCTTGTTCCGGGCTCCTGTATTTAAGATGCATGTGGACAGCTTGGGACGTTCAGTGAAGGGTTTAAGGAAATCGAATAATCTAACCTTAGGAAGGGGACATGTGACGGGAGCGGAGGGGACGCGCTGTCCCGCCCGCTAAGGGGGCCGAATGGCTTTCTGCGTCCTCTTCTCTCGCAGGGGTCTGGGCCAGCTCTAGATGTGTCACCGATGGCGAGAATTGCAGTGTCTAACTGTCGAATCTTTCTCCTCTGCTGGTCTTTAAGAGGATGCCAGCTTTTCACATCTTCCGAACTGTTTAGATGGATCCTCATAGAATGGGAGGTGTTTTTGAAAAAAGGAGAAAAAGCACTGTGCTCGGAAATAATTTTTTTTTTTAATCGACGTAACCTATTGAATAGAGTAGGCACTCCTATTCGTGTTTGTATTCCAGATTTTATGACAGTGATTGTGTGTGGGTAACACTGTTGTATTATTTTATTATCCAGAGAAGATGGTTTCATCAGTCATTTACTGCCTACTGTCGTGTTTCTCTAACATTAGTACACGTTTGGTTTATTTTTGTTTGGAAATGTCTGTATTTTTTTTAAAAAAAGGACTAGCAGAAAATGTAGAGCAATCGTGAATGTCAGTTAACACGTAACCTGTGGAAGAAAACGGTGCATCTTTATACGTGTCAAGCAAACCCCACTTCAAATACATAAAACTAAAATGAAAGTGCAGGTTTTTTGCATAGAAACAATGATGCAGATTTTACTTCATTTTTTGCTTTTATCCTAGAAAAGAATACATAGTTGCACTTTACCTGGCTGTACTTAAATTTATAATAAACAAGATAGAAGTGTAGGTATTTATTTTATTTGTTACGAATAACTGTAGAACACCGACGTGCAAAAACTAAGCATAACATGTGGGAGTGAGTCTCTCAAAATAGCCTTTGGCCTGCTGCAGGGCGGTGAGAACGCACACCTGTGAACCGCGGTGAGAACGCACACCTGCGTACCCACCTGTCGAAAGGAAGAGATGGAGGGAGTGGCCGGATCAGCTGATATGTGTATATATTTTATGTAATTTTATTATCTGTTATGTATAAATGCATTTATATATAAAATAATATAAATATATGTGATATATGTTATTATACCTTATATATAATCAAGAGTTAATTTTACAATTAAAATAATTAAAGTTGTATCCAATTAAATAAAAAGGAGCCTGTACTTTCCAGTGACGTAATTCAAACCACAGAAGACTTGGGTGCATCTGCAAAAAAAAAAAAAAATGCTTTTATTTAAGTAGCTGCTCGCAAAGAGAGAAAAAATATCATTATCCGGCAAACCCGTTTCACCTTCTGCCCAGTGACAAGATCAGTGTTGAAGACGTGCCGATGCACTCAGCGACTTCAGAGTTTAAGGTCTGTCCACCCCGTCCCTCTTCCTCTGGGCCTCACAGGAAGAGCTGAGGCATCAGGAGAGTGTCCCCATCTCATGCCGTCCTGGCCCGTCCTGAGGTGCTGCCGGCCACCGAGCTGTCTGATCGTGCGGCCTCTTCGTCGGCCTCTTTGACCTAGTCGCAGTGAGAAGCTGTTACTCCCGTTAGGTCTGAGGGACAGGGAGTGGATACGGGCCCCAGTGCCCGGTGAGAAGGGGAGCTGAGGGGGAGTCCAGGGGTTGTAACCACAGGAGGACTGGACATCCCAAAGAAGGGGCACCAGGCAGGGCAAGGGGTCCCCCAAGCCTGTCTCTCTGTCCTGTGCCTTTTAATCTCCTGCTGACACCTCCCGTTAGCCCAGCCGAGGGTCAGAGAACAGGGGAGCTGGGAGGAGGTCCTTAGGCCTCTTCCAGGGCCCAGGGCCAGGCAGAGAGGGTGGAGTGGACGGGGCGGGTAAGGGGGTGGCAGCAGAGAATAACGGGAAGAGAGAGACGACTCGTGCTCCCACAGGTGCATTCCCTTGGGTGTGCCCACTGACATAAGCGTCCTTGCCGCGGTCTGGGGCAAGGTGTTCAGTGCTGATGCTGACGGTGTGGTTCTGAGCTAGGAGCAGGACAGAGGTGGCAATAGAGTAATAAATGAAGCAGGAGGGATCAATCGCCCGCTTGGTATGCTGCTGCATTGATAAGTTTATTTTCAAATGAGTTGAGGAAATGTATTTTCTGTCTGTCTCTGTCCTACGTGGTTTCAACGATATGTTTTTCTGGCAATGAGCTTAAGAACAAATAAGAATAATTTTTGAACTACCTGGCAAATGACCAATTCATGCTCATGTTATAAAATGCACAGACATGTTTTCTAATGGAATAAGTAGATGTGAGCCTTACACCGATTTCTTTGTTATTACATTATAGAGATCTCGTAACTCATTTGTTCATTCATATGCTATTCCCTAGTTTTCATGCTTTTCAAACAGAAGCTCTTTCGAAATCCAGTCCTGTAGAACTGGATCTGTTTCTCCCCCTTAGTGCCAGATGCAAAACGTGTGCAAACACAGCTGGATTAGCACTCTTGTGCAGATGGTTTAGTTGATACTTTTATATATTAATATTGCTGCCAGCATCTTGTAACACATGTTGATGTAATTGCCACAATTGAAAAGGGCTCAGAGCTATTTAATGTCTCATGTCGATTCGTCAGCCGAGAGTGGCCAACACAAGCGTGGCCAACGGCTTCCGAGAAACTAAGACGCTAAAATCATACTCAGAAGCCGGACGAGTGACGGAGCCGAGTGGTTCCTGTCGCAGCCGGCACAGAGGGTGAAGCTGTGGCCGTGACGCGTGCATGAAGTCGCGGGGATTCGTCTGCACCCGGCCTTTTCTCGTTAACCAGCACAGCGGCGAGCGCATGGCTTCCTTCGCGCCACGCTCTTGCCTGCTTGACAGGGCGATTGTGCGATCGGCCAGAGCATTTCGGAGGCCTGGATATCCGCTTCAGCTTCCAGGTTAGGCGCTTCTTCTTAAAGCCCGAGCTGGATGGCTTTGGAGTGTGGACGCAGGACGAGAGAGGACATAGCCTGATCACAGTCAGTCTCGGACGGTCGGAGATGCTCTGAGACTTCTCGCTTTTACTTGTGTAGTTGAGAGACCTTAACATGACTTTTTTCCTCCTTTTTAATTTTCGTTTCAGTTCTCGCATTAGAAAATTTTCTAAAATATGTAAATCGATGGCTCTTCTTTCTGCTGGGCGAAGTAGGAATGTAAATACTTACGAGTTTGATGCAGTTCGAGCTCTTCTAAGCTGACTCGTTCCGGCTTGGCCTCGGCGTCGCTGGCACGTGCTCACCTGGCTGACAGGAGGATGCGTGTGTGCGCGCTGTGTAGACAGTTGGGGAGGAAGACGTACTAGGCCTCGGCTGCTTTCGCAGCAGAGTCCAGAGTATGGGCAGTCGGACGGCACTGGGAGATTCCAGAAGGTCGGGTCAGGGACCCAGGCTGAGGGTCCTTCCAGCATGAATGGTCCAGAGGACACAGCACCGGGATTGGAGCCCGACTCCAGCCGCTAGGGCAGGGGCCGCTGGGTGCGGAGGAGACCGCAAGTGGGACCCACACAGGCGCGGACGGGGAGGGGCGGCCCGATTCTGTTTTAAGGCCACTACAGGTCTCAACAGTTTTTCATCTTCTTTTCCTCCATCTTTTGTTTTCTGTTGCTCATTTACTCCCTATCTCCTCTGTTTGGCTTTTTTTTTTTTTTTAATTTTGTTTTTTTTTTTATTTTATTTTTACTCAACAATCACAAACATGAACTTGTTCTATTAGCATTTTCTTTGATGCTTCTGAAATTGTAGTTTAGCAGGATGTATCTTTTTTAATTCGCTATTCTGTCTAGCAATGTTGGGAATGGCAGAACATTACTGCGTGGGTGTCCCGCCCCCAGTTAGCCCTTCCTTCCTGCGTAGTGACCTGTCACTTCCCTCTTCTATCCCATATCATGTCTGCTTACCATGGAGCGTTTTCCGTGGGAAAAGCAAGGTAAAGGAAAGCGCGTTTATGTGGAGCACCTGCACGTCAGATTCCGA
This sequence comes from Pteropus medius, assembly GCF_902729225.1. Taxonomy (NCBI): domain Eukaryota; kingdom Metazoa; phylum Chordata; class Mammalia; order Chiroptera; family Pteropodidae; genus Pteropus; species Pteropus medius. Next base: position 2,885,929 of record NW_024340700.1, on the reverse strand, counting down.
CACCTGCTTTGGCATCCATTCCTACAGAAGTCAAAATAAAATCCGGAGATGATGTAGGGTTGTGTCAACGGCCCGCCGTGCTCCGGAAAGAGACGGACTTCGTGGATCTGCCTTTCTGGGCTGTGAAGAGCAGACGGGACACGCAGGAAGTCGCCCAGGTGCCCATCGCACTCCTCCCGGAGCCGCCCCGAGGGGCCGGGGCCGGCGTCATGGCCGCACCGTGCACCCTGCACTAGCCGAAGCCCTGGGGTGACTAGCTAAGAGCTTTGCAGCAAATAGGAAAAGATCGCGGGTCAGGATGGGGTCCACTCCACTTGGAGGGGAGACAGAGGTGTCAGTAAACCCGACCCGCGCTGACGGGGGAGACGATGGGGTGTTGCGGGCGTCAGGCCGCAGGGCCTGGGATCTGCCGCGTTAGGCCACGTGCACGAGCACAGGCTGAAGGACAGCGATCGCTCCTGGCATCAAAACGGTGGAGTAAAACGTTCAAAGTTCTGTCAAACCCCACACAAGCGGCGCGTGCGTACTAAACGAGCTGACCCGCCATTCTGGCCCCGAGCGGACACAGCGGGAAGGGGCCTCTGCGGACCTCCACCGACTGGAGGCCGGGCGCCCCGCGCATGCCTGCGGTTGGGGGTTCGCAGTCTGCGGGTTCTCAGGAGCGCCCCGATGTGGAAATGCGTGAGCAGAGGCAGGGCCTCAGGGGGAGGCCGCCCGCCCGCTGCTCTCGCAGGGAGAGAGGAAACACGTCTAGCCAGAGAGACCGTGTTTAGCTTGATTTAACGACAGCTGTTCCACTTGGCTGCTCGCCCTCGCGGGAATGTGTGTTCATCAGGTTATGTTATAAATTAAAGAGCAGAGGCCATGAGGGAGCAGCAGTGACAGAGAAGGGGCTGCGACGCAGAGGGACGCCCTGCCCTGCGCTTCCCGGGCCACCTCGGTGAGCTGAGCGCGGCGCCCGAGGTCCGGGCAGGTGCCAGGGGCAACTCCCCGCTGCCGGCTCCATCCCGTTCTTCTCCTCACGCTGGCTCTTTAACGGAAAGCGGAAGGCGGTGCCTGTGCCAGGCAGACGCGTTTTATGATGCAGTCCAACCACGGCGTTGTGGTTCTTTGTTCCCGTTGCCCATTTATATTCGTTCAGGGTGAAGTCATTCCCCGACGTCTGTACGAAATCACAACAGACTCTGTGCAACTTTTCTTTTTCACTCAGGTGAGGTCAGAGGCAGTCCTGTGGGCTCTCGAAGTAGCAAGCATGTCTCAGTTTAGTGACCGATATTCAGGCCAGTATCTACCGTTTCTATTTCTCGCACAGTTCAGGCCAGAGGTCACTTTCTGCCTGACCGTGAGGGAGATGATGTCACCAGCCTCTGCCAGCCCTCTCTCTGTTCATGTCCTTTCTTCTCCCAGGCCAGGCTCCTGACCTGAGGGCATTTGAGGAAGTTTGAGGAGGGATGGGGGGGGGTTGGTGATGAGGCAGCATGTTGGCCTCCGGCTCTCTGGGCTCGGTGGAGGTGACAGCCGATTCTTTCCCTCGGGGGTCCTGGCATGGGCTCCTAGGAGACTGCACCTCTGGGACCTCTCTCTGCAATTCCCCTGAGTCCCGGTGGGTGCTTTGTATTTGGGCTGGCTGGGTGACCACTTGTGACCTCACCTTTCGGCCCAAGGAATTAACTTTCAGCTTCTGGCTGCTGGGGTCCCAGCACCCTCGAGGTAGCCCCGATGTCTAGGAGCTAGGATGCCTCTTTCTGTCCCTCTCCCTGCCTCTCCACTGGGTCCCCAGAAAGTACCACTCCTCGGCTCCGCCAGCCCTGGTGTGGAGATCGACTCTGCCGGCGCAGCCTGGCCCGGCTCTCTCAGGAGCGAGTCGGCACCTGGGCGCACTGGCCAGCAGCTGGTCCCTCTGGCCTTCCCCTGGCTCCTCGGTCTGCGCCTTCCCTGCACCCTTTGGGAGCCCAAGTCCACGTGACTGCACTGCGGCCTTGCTGCTCCCCGGTGCTGAAGGCAGGTGTTCGGGGGGCCGTCTCCTCTGGGAGTTCCCCAAAAGAAGCAGGGCATTTGTCGCTATCCTTTTATTTCACCAAGCCTGTCTGGATATTTCTATTTCCCCCACCCCGTGCCCACTGCATCCGTCCCTAGGGAGCTGGTCCTGGCACGTGGACGGCAGTGGTGCTGCCGCTCAGCACCCACCGCGGTCCAAGCTCTCGCCACAGCCCTCCGGTGTCCAGCTGGTCTAGCTGCTCAGACTGATCCTCTTACGGGCTTCCATGTGATTCTCCATTCTTCCCGCCTCTAAGGTTTTATGGGATGAATTCCATACTGACTGTCACGGCGGCTATGGATTCACCAACATCTCATTAGGACTTCGGAGCCCGATCAATGGCCCTTTCTTTTCTTGGGGTTTTTGTGCGCATCCCCGTTCCGTACAGAGAGGGTTTAGTCTTTAAGGCGAAGCACTGCAGAGTGCGAGTAGATAACAGAGAAAGAGTATTATCGGGTAATGTTTCAAAATATTCTGCTCCATCACGTCCCTGTGTTGCGTCACCACTGAGTATCTCAATGTCTTTGAAAGATGGGTCAGCTGAGAAATGAAAACGTAATTCGGGCGATACAATGACTTTTATCCGAAAGTGGCCGCTCGCTTATGACAAAACAATTCATCGAGTTTGCTCCGTATCACAACATCTTGTTTCTCTTCAATTTTTTATTCCCTTCCCAAGTCCCACTGCCGAGCCTTCCCGTCTTCTGGAACGGAACACACGCCATTGGAGCTTGCTGTCCTCTCACCGAAGGACCTCGGGAAAACATCAAAGGCGAGGCTTTGGCAAGGCGAGGAGGAGGGGGCGCTCTCTTAAGGAGGGCCTTTCATCTTTTCACGGGGTGTCCTCTGCCAGTCTGACCTTCAGAAACATCTTTATCTTCGACTCCACAAGGCTTCTTCAGTCGTCTTTCGAGCAGGAGATTAAGTTCATGGAAATGTGTGGGGTCATGCCTGTTTCCTAGTGGTTTCCGAGCCCCCCTCCCCCCAAGGATCAGGGGGATGGTGGGCAGGGGTGGGCATCAAGAATTATCCCCTGCCCCACCCCGAGACACGTTCTGTTGGCATCCAGCCTAGCGGAACTGGCTCGTGTCAGCCACAAAGGGCAGTGGGAGGCTCACCGGGTAGAGCCTTGCGGGCCGGTGCTGGGCACAGCAGAGGGAAGAGGCTGAGCAGCTGGCTAAGGAAGAGAGTCCCCGGAGCATCGTTGTCGCCGTCTTGCGTGCCTTCCACCGCATTTTAGTTTTCAGAAGTCCTCGTGACTCTCTCGGCTTAGTTTATAACAAAACTGATGCTGACAATTCTTCATGTTTCTATCCTTGGATTCTCAGATTCGTGCTTTCTGTGCTCACATCTCAGCAGACACTTGGCCGTTTGGCCGGTTCTCCGCGAGGTTAGGGTGCCTTCGCTGGCATCGCTCCTTCCTGTCACGAGCCCAGCATTTCTGAACCTAGAAGAGCGTGTTTAAGGTTTAATTCTGTCAACTCTGTTTCTCCCAGAAGCTTTGTGAATGAGCTCAGTGGACCCGGCTGACTTTCTCTTTATTTCTAGATTTGTCCTGATCGTGTTTGCGATATTTCTGGGAAGTTGTTGACATGTTTTCTGGGAGACTCCCAGCTCCTCGCTCTGTCATCGCCATGGCAGGAGGTTTGTCTCTTTCATGCTCCTGGGTTGTGGGGACAGTTGGAAGAGCTGAGACAGTTTGCAAGGGGGAAATTGCCATCGATGCTTTAAAGATAGCACTTTTTATCTTCTTTTAAGAATTAATTTTTTATTTTGAAAATAGGAGCTCTGCTTTAGTCTGAAAACTCATGGCATTCACATTGTCATATTATTAGTAATTGAAAAATACATGTGAGGCCTTGAACCTTGGTAAGAAAGAATGACTCGTTAATATTATCGTCACTTAATTGAACATGCCAGGGTATAAAGGTATTAAATGAAAACTTAAAATAAGAGTAAAGTATAATGTCAAATCGGAGGTTTAAATTATATTTAGAAGGAAAACATTCTGATACTTTGCGTCGGACTTATTTTTATTTCCATGAAGTGATTATGAGGCTAGTCATCAATGGGGAAGCCAACTGGCCCTTCTGTTTAACAAGCCTAATCAGCGAAGTTTTAGTAACCTGACACCTTGTATTAAAGCAAGCAAGCAAACAGGCACCTTGATTTGACCAGATCCAGGTTTGTTTGGACATAAGACAATTTTCAGTACACTAATTCCTGTGTACGTAGTAGGAGAGAACGGTGGCCCATCGATTTAGATTTCAGGACATAATGAGTGTTCAGAAGATTCTTCCTCTGAAGATGCCAGCATCTTGCTAGGACATCTGCTGCTCCTAAAAATATTTACAGACCACAACTCATCTAACCTGAAATGAAACTTTCTCTATTTTTCAAATTTCTCTCAAGGCCTAATTTCTACCCCTAAAAGGAGGAGAAAAATCATAATCTTCCTCCATCCAGGTAGCTCATTCTGTTTTAAAGGACTTAAATAAATGTGCAGTCGAATTTAGGTTCTCGCTTTTCCTTTATCCTGCCCCTCCCCCACAACCCAGATTATTTGAGTTAAGAGGGGTCTTGCTGTCTTCTGGGTGAAATGCCAGGTTCCAAGATGCTTTTCTTCTTCTGTGGTGGGTATTATGGGCTGGGTTGCATACCCCCAAAAACATATGTTGAAGTTATAACCCCCGGTACCTCAGAATGTGACCTCATTTGGTGACAGGGTCTTCACAGAGGTGATCAAGTTAAAATCAGGTCATCAGGGTGGGCCCTAATCCAGTGTGACTGGTGCTCTTATAAAAAGTGACGATTCAGACGCAGAAACAGACAGATACAGAAGGGAGCTGGTGTGAAGACATGGTCACATCCAAGCCAAGGAGAGAGGCCTGGACCACGTCCTCCCTCACAGCCTCGGAAGAATCCAGTCCTGCCCACACCTTGACTCGGGGCTTCTGGCCTCCAGAACTGTGAGACAACAAACTCTTGTTGTTTAAACCATCCAGCTTGTGGTACTTGGTGACAGCAGCCCTAGCCAACTAACGCTATGGCGAGCTTTCCCTTCGCCTTAGCCAGCATCCCGGCTTCTAAAACCTCATGGACAGCCATCCCTTCTCCCGCCATCTAGAGTGGCACTGGGAGGGAAGGCCTGGGTTGCACCACAGTGTCACTGCAACGAGCTTTAAGAGTGTGTTTGGAAAGTTAAAAAAAAAAAATGACGACAAGGCATTGCTTTCTTTGTCCTCAAACCTTTCATTATGCTTGAGTACAGCTCTGCTTGATTATGTAGCACTTGCATTTCAAAATCTTTACTAAACAAATGCCACCTACCTAAATTAAGGCTTGCCAGAAAAACACAAAAAAACAGCATTTTAAAATCATTTTCATAAATGTATACCATTAGCAGACATAATACATTTTTCTCAAAAATATCATCGTTACACGCAGTGATTTATAGCTAGGGAGACATGCTGCTTTTCCGGCGAAGGTACATCAGAACTGGCGTGTCCCTCTAGAAGTCACCGGACTTCACAGTGTCCCTGGCTCATCTCCCGGGCCAGAATCCCTGTTTTACATCACTCTTTGTGTCTCATATATGCTCTGTCTTCATTTCTGGCCCGTCAGATGAAAATGCCTTCGGAGACAACCTAGACCAGTTTGAGAATGCCACTGCAGTGCACAACCGCTGTGGTCACAGAAGGAAGCAAGAGTGGGCTGTGGTAGTTCCAGCAGCTCTCTCCCTCGTTCTTCATTTACTCGGCAAGGGTGAGAGTCCAAAGTGGTTTTAGAACAAGATAAACCTGGTTTCAAATACCCTTGTTTATCTTGGGGTAAGCCATGCATCTCTTTGAACTTCAGTTCGCTCATTTATAATGCTTATTTCACAGAGTCCTTGTGAAGTTTAGGGTGAGAAAATGTAGGTAAAATACTTGATCAGTTTAAAAGTCAGTTACTTGGGTAGATGTTAAAAAAAAAAAAAACACAAAACTTTCCCTGCTGTGGAGAATTGAATTTCCTAATGAATGTCTTATCAGGGGCTTTCTCAAAGAGCTGGATGTTGTCATAGCAACCACTCAAACCACACTGTCAACTTATTAAAAATCTCTTCTTACTTTCAGGAGGATCTAGTGTTTCGTTCCGTTCCAGTTCTCCCAGAAGTTTGCTATCTTTGCTCAGGAGTTACGATAATGCCAAATGATAAATTCGATTGGAGCCAGCATTGTACGTGTCATGTCAGTAGGCTTAAGACTGTGTGCAAATGGGCTCAAAATGTCAGTGATGTTTTAGGCACTATAAAGAAGGCAAACTCATGATGGGAACATCGGGATGATGATTGATTTCTGACAAAGAATGCACAAAGATCAAGGCTGACGGCTACAAAGATAACTAAAAACCAAAAAATTCAAAAGACCATTCAAGAAAGCTATGAAAGGCAGTGGATTCAACAATTACCAGCAAATGACATGATAAAACCTATCCCTTCATGTGGCGCTCTGTGTATTTATAGCCTTGTTTAAAAAGGAAACGTCCCCTTTCGACCTGCTCATTTTAATTTTAATATATGATATCATCTTAACCTTTACTAGCGCACAGCCTTCTCTAGGAAGCTCGTTGGCAGCCTCCACACCCGATGGTGCGTGGTGCGGACCGGAAGACGTGAGCTCCCAGCTGACGGCTGCGAGTTTTCCTGGATATTTATGTTTTACCCCCCCTCGCGCTGCTCAGTCATTTCCTCGTGCATCTGTCTTCGTTTTACTACAGCCTCAGTAGGCACGCTTTGGCCTGGGAGTGACACCCGTCACTTCCACTCATAGTCCCTGGGCGAGGATGGTTCACGGGGCCGATCACAAACACAAAGGCAGCCGGGCATGTGGTCAGCTAGGTGCCCAGGGAGAGGAGGAAGTGGACTTTGATGACATGCTGGCCCTCTCCGCCACAATACTTCTCAGCGTGATTGTGAGGATTACAAATAATATGTAAAATACTCAAATACGCTGTTCATAGTTATAACAAAATAGTTATTATTGTTATTCATTGAACGAGCATGTCTTATGTGCTGGTTTCAGTGATAATTGTGATTTGTGAAGATCCTACCGTAAAAATTCTATGATCTATCATCAGTTTCCTTCAGATTTTTGGAAAAGTTAAGAGCGTTTTCAATGAGAGTTTGGGGGAGTTGTTAGGGATGCTAGTGTTAGAGTTGAGAGCCAAAGACGTTTCGATTTTTTTTTCTTTTTTTAGCTATCCTCCTCCCTTCCCCTGTATTCCTTTATGTCTTCAACAGAGCCCCCCAATAATAACTCGCATCCCATTTGTCTTACAACGATGCGGTTATTTTCTAATTAAAATGGAGACTCAGACATGAGGGAGAACCCGGGCGGGGATCACAGGATAGTGCCGGAGACTGTGTTCTCTCTTGAGGGTGGTTAAGGCTTATTTCAGAGGTGCATTAACCTAGATGCCGCAAAGGATGGCCGAGGCTGGCTTAAAGTCTTTCACTAAAGAAGCGACGACCACCCACCACGACCTGCCCAGGTCTGCATGTATGATCAGATCACCCTGTGAGATTACTTTTCGTAGAACTCGTTTTTTTTCATTCACATAATTAAATGTTTCTAAAAGCGATCCCTAAGAAATGTTAATGTACCTCCCGCTGCAGTGACAGCCACACTATTCCAAGTGGTTTGAAAACAGTAACCTGACTATATATTTTTTAAGTGAGTTACAGCCCAAGGCGAAAAGAACGACACCAAAAAAAAAAAAAACAAGTAAAACTTAAAATCTGTTAGTAAACAATGGGATAACGTTAATCTGAAACTGTCCTGGTTGTAACGTAGGGTTAAACCGAAGACGTGACATAGTCCTGAAGCCACGCCTTCGCCTTGGACGGGTTGAGGCCTGAGTCTGCGTTTCATCAGAAACTCGTTTTCAAATGAACCCCCATCTCGCCATTCCTCTCTCCGCCAGAGTGGAGAAGTAACCTGAGTTACCTAGCGTAGACGCAACTAAAACATTCTTTGTCAATCTATGATCCGATCTGTGGGTTTCTTAGGGGTTTCATTAGCTCTTGTTATGGAGAGACACAAAATGTTGGCCCCGAACTTTGAGGCACTATCTCACCCCCAAAGTTTTAACACCCCCCAGTGGATTTCTGTAACTTTCTTCAATCGATTTATTACAGGGGAAGACAGAATGGGCCTCTGCCGAGCTTTTCATCTATTACGAAAATGTAAAAGTCCAGTCACTAATCGTAAAGGAGGTTCATTATATGTGCGTTTTGTTAGATAAATTTTGAAAAACTAGTTTCTTCAAAGACAATATTTACCAGTTATTTTCAAGTGAAGTTTTAAAGCTAAGAGTCCCTGGTCAGTGCGCAGCACAGTACACCTCTCTCATTAGTACCTACACCTGAGCCTATGGCCCTTGGCGCAGCGCTGTGCTCACCTGCAAGAGCCCTGACTAGCCGGAGGTGCTTTCGGGTGGCCTGTGGTCTTAACACCTTGTTCCTCCCGAATAAATGATTACAAGATAGTGTTAGTTAGAACCAACAGCTGCAACGGAAGAAATGAATACCATTTATCCGTTCTTGCAGTCAAATGTCAGAGTCCAGGAGTTTGTCTCGATCTGCACTTTCAGTGCCTTCCTCCTAGCTTGTGTCTGGGGGCGACTCGAGCAGGCATGTGCTTAGAGTACAGGTGGGGAAGAGGGTCGCAGCTTCGTGTTTTATTTATCAGAGTGACAGAATGGTTACACGTGGCATAAGATATCCAGATCACAGGACGGGAGCTGACATAAGTAACGATGTGTTGTATTTATACCTAAAATTTAAACATGAGGCTGGAAACCTAAGGAATTTACAGCCGAGGTGGGAAACTGTTTATCTCTGTGTCAGTCTGAAAAAAGTAAATATGATACCTGTCGGCCCTGGCTCCTTCCTTGAGGTTGTAGGGCTTGTCGAAGCCTCGCCTTCCTCCGCCCGTCCTCACCGTAGACTGGGGACTAGAACACCTGGAGTCACTGAATAGGAACAAAATCACATCTAAAGAAACAACACTGGGGAACATTTTTTGTAAAGTTTACAGTGTAAGGCATGGTGTTAACCTGGTTTTAATGGGCCTGGGATTGATTATCTGTTATCCTTTGTATTTAGGAAGAGACGAGCGTGAGCCAATGGAATACCAGGCCTCACCTGCACAGACAGCACTAACCTCTCATGATAAATCACATACTGCGTGGCTAACATGCAGCAGAACTGATTGATTCTCACTTTGTCTCCCGCCCCCCAGCCCCGTCAAGCTCCCTCTGGAATAAACCCTAATGAGCATTCGGGAGGGACAGCAAGTAGGATGGAGCTCTGACCCACACTGGCTAATTGGCGTGGGGCTAATTGACCTTTCACAAGGATTGTGTCTCTCGGCCTTTGGCAACCAGAACGGGGCCTTTCACTGTCCCTGGGGAGCATGACATCTTTGATTATAATGAAAACCAGTCATGGGAAATGTGTAATAAATTCAAAGCATAAATCACGAAGCATCATCTTTTAAAACTTTTTTTGTTTAAAGAAAATGAAAGATTAAGTTGAAGACACAGTTTTCATTCTCATCCAATTAATATAAATTGGTATTTAGTGTTCATCGAAAAGTATGGATGGGAAGTGGAGTTCAAGAGGAAAAAAATCAGCAGGAACCGTTCCTTTTGGGGTATTCTGAGCATCTCTAAGTCCATGTTGTCTTAACCACGTTATTGCACTGTTAGCAGCGACCATGCAAAACGTTTCCTAACCATTACCTTTAAATACCTTCTACTGGCATTTTGTCCTTCTTGACATAGACAATACATTATTAAAAACTCTGGTGGGCTTACAAAACCATCTGTTTGTTAGAAGTTATTTTCAGAAGAAACAAGTACGAAGCATTCTGAGTTTTCAACAGCACAAAAAAAAGGAAGAAAAATTGTTTTGAAATGTATTTCTTCAAAATTTTCTAAAAGAGAGAGCTCTTTAATGTCAAATTTATTTTTAAAATTAAAATCTGATAACATTGTTGACTATTAAATTAGGAAATCTTTTATCTGATAATTCTTGGCTGGTCATATTGCTTTTCTTGGAAAAAAAAATTGTGTGCTATTAAAAATTCAGATGAAAATCAGAGACTTTTGAAAGCGTTAAAATGAAACGTCAGGACACAACAGGAAGTGTGAGAGCCTTCCAGCCGGAACAGTTTAAGCATTTTGCCTGATGCGACAGTGTAACACTTAGAACCCAAAACGAACGCATGATAGCGAAGGCGCGGAGCTCTTCGGCCTGATTCAGAGAGCGCAGCCATCAGCGCGGTCGGGAGCCTGACGAAGTAGATCGATCCACATGCGGGTGAAGCGAGGGCGGCGGGCGGTTCCGTGCACCACGCCCGCTGGTGTCGTGAGCTCAGCTGCACAGGCCGCGTGCGGACCGGAAGAGCGTTGGGCCGGGACGGAACCTGGGCGGCAGAGCCCAGTCACGGCTTATTTGCGTGAACGGCTGGAACCGTCTGAAACGTGTCCTCACCTCCGACGTGGCTGTCGCAGCCGCTGTGCGTGTCACCGGATCCCAGGTCGCTCCGCAGACCCAGGTGTGCGCGTCACCGGGTCACCAGGTCGCTCCGCAGCCCCAGGGGGAGCGTGTGTTATCGACAGGTCCATGCGGCTGATCCCGTAGATCAGCGTTGAAAAGAGTCGCTGTCCCTTCCTATAGGTGGCTCCGTCTGGTAACAGAGGGAGACGCGCGAAGAGCAGGTGCGGTGCCGGGAGGAAGCGCTGCGGTCGGGGCGCTGCGGTCCCGGGGCAGCGGGGACAGCCCTCGGGGCGGCCACCTGGCCCTCTCCTCGCGACTTCTTCACGCTTTGCCTGATTCCTGGTCCTCTTTAACCCGCACGGGGTCTGACTTTTGTTAAGTTTTTTAAAATGAAACGCACCCAGATTTCCTTTTGCCACCTGCAGATTGTCCCGGGCCCAGTTCCGTCCTCTGATGTTCGACACCCAGGTATCTGCTCTGCTCCTAAGCGGATCCGCTGCAGGTTCAGAACCGCTGCTCACCACGGCCCGTGCCGTGTCCCCCGTCCCCGGGGCCCCTCTGCCCCCGCGTCCCCCACCGTCTGCCCCGCGTCCCTTCTGTCTGCTCCAGCCGCGACCCCATCCTCAGCGCAGCCACCCCGCAGAGCCTGGGGGAGTCAGAGGGCGGTATGGGGGAGGCCTCAGCCAGGTCCCCGTCCTTAAGGCCCGGGTGACTGGAGCCTGTCCTGGACTTCTCTGTGGCTTGTCTTCGGTCAAGAGGAATCGGACGTTACAAGAGCGACGGTAAGACGCCTAAGGAACGCGGTGGGGCCAGGCCCGCGTCTCCGCGCCTCACCCGCGACTCCCTTGTGGGCGGCGACAGCGCCTCCCCCAGGGGACCGTGGGGATACTAAACAACTGATCCAGTCGAAAGACCTTGTGACACCTCCCGAGGATAGTTAGAGCTCAAAAATACTACGCGTTTATTTTACTTTCATCGCTAATGTAATTGTTGCTGCCCTAGCACATGAAAGCTGTTCCTACATCTCATTATTAAGCATTTTAGCAGTTATCTAGTTAGCCCTTCTTTAAGTATGGTGGTTTTTGTTTGTTCTTCTGTTTTTGTTAGAGTAACATTACTTTTACAAGGTCTAAAACCGTAAGAGTATTTCTGAGTATTCGCAGGTTTTTAGAATTTTGCTTATTTTCAGTGTTCCAACTGGATTAGAAGACTCTTGAATATTTGAATCCAAATGACATATCACCAAAGGGACTCCTTTTTGGAAAAAGAAAAACACATACATTTCTTGTATATCAGTCAGCTGGGCGAGAGCTGGTCGTTGGTTGGCAAACAACTTGCGTCAAAATTTTATCGAAACTGTGGGATCTCCAGATCAAAGGTCCAGGGGAGGGAGAACCCCAGATGCCTCCCTCTCCTTCCCCAGTGGAATGACAGCTCCGCCTGACAGCAGAAGACCAAGCCCAGTGCGATGAATGCCTACTTGTTTTGTCCACAGTAAACAACTTACGTCACCGCCTTACGTGTTGAGTTAGTTATTATAGCAAAAAAAAAAAAAAAAAACGAAATGTATTGTTTCCTCTTTGCCAGGCAATACTCTAGTTATTGAAGAAGCAAAGACAAGACATGTTTTTACCCTGAGGAAGTTTAAAGCCACGTTGGAGAGCTCTGCCATCTGCCCGCCACCGTGAGACCTCCCCAAAGCTGAGGAGTTATGTGTATACTGTGAGACTAAATATTATTTGGGGCTTTGGAATGGTTAGACAGCTAAACTGGATCCAGCGTGTTGTCCATGGCATGTGTTAATCCATGTGGCTTTGAACTGAACTAGCGTGATGATTCAGTTGTGCCATCTGGCGAAGGGACTGCTCCCAAGATCGTTTTCTTTGAGAATCAAAGAATTAAACAGTTAATGGTCTCAGAACAATGGATGGAGACTGAGAGAAATATGTTCTGTAAATATCACCATAACTACTGAAATCTGGTTGGGATTTTTCTGTGCCCTTTGCCGTTCTTCTCTGAGCATTAGGAAAATCTGGATTTGGAAGGAAAACTCAGTGTTTGGATTTCTTCCATATTTGTCAATTAGCAGCCCTTGAGAATTTGCGCACATTCTTCATGTGTTTCATGCCATCTGAGCATATAAGGATTTTTTAAAACCGTTTTTAGTTCATAGAAAGCTCGGATGTTAACAGAATGATCATCGCATCTCTATAGCTTCTACTCATTCCACCTTCTTTGCACATTTTCCAATAAGGCTGTGTAAGCGGAGCGGCCACATAGGCTTCTCAGGCTTTATTGGTGTACGAGGTAAGGGACGAAACTCTCAAATTGCGGCCGCGACACTGGCAGCACTGGATTGAGACATCGCAGTGGGTGGGGACCTGCACTCTGCGTAGTTCCTTAGCTCTTCAGAGCACTTTTTAACGTGGGTAATATTATTGCCCATGACAAATGAAGAAACGGAAGCTTAGGGAAGAAAAGTAATTTGCCAGAAATCGCAGAGCTGATCAATCGCACCTCTTTGGCTTTAGAGTCCATGTTCTTTCTTCCACGTCTTCCTGCTCCCCGTGGAGCACTTTGGGTGGGGAGCTTATGACTGTTTCTATTTGCTCATTCATGTATTCTTCCCCGCCCCCAAGTCATTCACCTTTTCAATTCATAGACATATTTTCTATATCTCCTAGGTCCAAAGCTCTGTGTGAGGTGAGGCGTTTACTAAATAAAAACAGAAATACGATCCGTCACCGCTCTCAAGAATTTCTGAATGAAGTTGGAAGACCAGACCCTGCACACACATGCCCCGGACTGGCCACAGCAGGAAGGAGAGTGTGGAGGGAAGGGGTTGATGGCTGGGATGCAGATGACAGAAGGCGTTGCTTTCACCTGGCAGGATCTCAGGAAGCTCTTAAGCCCTGAACCCAGAGAGATTTTATCGGACTGAATTCTTGAGCCCCCTTGAAGAGAACACAATATGGATAAAAACCACGAGGTGTGTTAGGGCTCCAGTTCTCAACTGTTGCTCAGGGAGGATGTTGGAACGCTGGCACCCCCACACGCCTGCCCTTGAGCATGCTCAGATCTCGGCGCCACTTTGTTTGGATGGCTCAGGCCGAAGGCCATGGATGGGTCCCAGATGCCGGCTGAATGCTGACGTGACCGTGAATGAGGGTAGACGGCCTCGGTGCAACTGGAATGGAAACGAGAATGTCGCCTATTACCGCTTCACGAACAGCCACAGAATCTGAGGCACAGGTCGACGAGCATCTCTTTTCCATGCGTCTTCCGATCAGCTGGGCATCTGTGGCTCGGCGCCCGCAGTGGGCGCAGCTGCACGTGGCGCCTCGGGCTCGGGCGCAGGTCTGTGCCACCTGTGCGGTCCTGGAGGGGCAGAGGGCAGCCAGGGCGCTCCTTCGATGGCCTGGGTGGGGTACGATTGCATTTTAAGGTTCTGCTAATAAAACCAAGGTCAGGAGGAGGGGAGACGAGAGTGACCATTTCTGAAGAATCGTCTAGTCTTCCACACATACAGTGAAGGAGAGGTAAAGAAGATAAAAAGCCGAAGACGGTTGATCTAGAAAGAAACGTCTAAGCAGACTTGACGACGGTTGTGAGCTGTCAGATCCATTCAGCAAGTGATACGGAGACGCTTTGGGAAGGTCGTGCAGCAGGTGCCACAGGCTCCTGCACACAGGGCGTTGTGGGGAGTGATGGGAGGTGAGGCAGTGAGTCTGAGGCTGTCATAATGACGGGGCCCTGAAATGGCGAGGTGACAGCTGGGACAGAAAGGAGCCGGAGGTGCGCGGTGCATTTCTGAGTCGGAAATAGTCGCCCTTGGCACCTCCCTGGATGTGACCATAAGGAGGAGTCCCAGGGGGTGATTCTGTTGAAGCTCTTGGAACACAGGTGGATAATCAGTTTTGGGAGGGAGGAGAGGGCTTGGCACCTGGACGACGTGGGGGATGGGTGCTCTGACGGAAATAAAGAGGTCGGGAAGGAGCAGATCGGGGTTGGGGGTGGGAGTTGCCCGACTCGCCACTGGCCGCTGCCGAGTCAGAGCTGTCCTGGGGAGGATGTGGAGCTCTGAGGACAGGTGGCAGGGAGAGCAAGCTTGTCGAAGTGACGGAGGTCCAAGACATGCGTGGAGAAGAGGGCTTGTGCAGGAGGGACTGTCTGTGACCCAACTGCTGCTGGCCAGCCGTGAGGCAGCTGCCAGGGCCAGGACAGACTGCGTCCAGCCAATCCAGGACGAAGTCGCTTCCCGTATTCCCTCTGAGCGACCCCTCCCCTCTGGCCCAGGCCTGCCGGTTTCCCAGGCTAGCACGGGGTCACGTCCCAGTCCCCCATCCATCTTGCTCTGTGCTATATAATCTTTCAGCCCCTGTCACTCTGGAGATGATCTATGTCTTCTCACAGCCCAAGACAAGCCTCCTATGTAACTTCCCTCAATGCACTCTTGCTGTTAAGCTGGAGCCGCCAGCCTTGTTGTCCCTTCTCTCGGGCCTCAGGAAAGTTTCTCTACTGGTGGGAATGGTACTTAGGACCAGAGGCTGTCCCGGGGCCCTGAGTCGAGGAGGCCAACACCAGGCAGTGCCTGTCAGTGATGGACACCACCTCCAAAGTTTGGGAGAGGGGGCACGGAAGCCCTGGGTGGGGCGGGAGGGCTGGAGTCACTAGTTATAAAATTACCATTGCGTTTCGCAGGGAGTTCTTTGAACATTCCGAAAATGAGACAGAATGGAACAGGGAGTTGAAAGATGCTGAGATTCCTGGGTGTGTTGAGGGAGCAAGGTCCTCACTCCGTGGCAGGAGGGTGGCAGATCGATCCGTGACGGTTTCCATCAGTCATACTCTGAAACCAGGGTTTGAGTTAAGGCAGTCTAGTTTTTGTCCTGGCAAATCATCTGACTTCTAACTTTAATTCTACTAAATTTTTAAGTCTCTTGTTCATACACTTCGCTGTATAGATGCAGAACGTTTTTGTAAATGTTCATATTTTTTAACCGTGAAACGGGATGAAACAGGGCATGACCCCTGGGATGGCATCCTTACGTCCTTCACCTGCTTCCTCACTGGGGGCGGGGCGGGGGCAACTTTGCCAGTGACGTCGGGGGTGTGTATGTGGCGTCTACCGTAAACATATCTATTTTAAATTCTGGGGAAAGAAATGCCAACTCTCTGTGCTTTTTCAAAAAGAAACGAATGACGATATTTGAAGCTAATAATTCTAAGGACGTATCACTTCTGAAGTAAATCAGGCTTGAAGGAATACTGCTTTCGCTGTGCTCATGTGTGCATTGCGGTACATTTCTTTGCTGGATTTCAGGTCCCCTTGAATGTTCCTTTAGTTTTTTGGTCGCCGTGTTCCATTTATCCGCACGTTTCGGTCCGTGGCGCAGGTCCGTGTTGCTTGTGCAGTAGGCACCGGTGTAAGTGCCGCGGCCTCGCTGGCAGGGTGGGCGTGCCTAACCCGGGTCGTCGCACAGGTCGCTTTGCTTTGTGTCTCACGACTGCACGCGGAGACCGTATGTAGACAGGTTTCAGAATCTTCTGTGCGCTCCAGAACCGGGCACCACTCAACGGTACGTGGCGTTTCAATGCTCGCACCTCCTCATGTGTGTTTCCTTTGCTCACACACAGAGCTGTGACCTGGATCAGCAAAGCATCGTTCATGTCGTGATGAAGCCTGGGGGCAAAGGCCAAGAAAGGAACACAGCTGGGAACAGCCCACGGGACGCCACGGGGGCCCCAGAGAGGGAGCCCGAAAGCCTGACTCGCGTTGACTTCAGCAGCTCCGTGCTCCCGACCGACTCGGTGGGACTGGCTGTCATTCTGAATGAGGACAGAGAGAAGGACGCCCCGCCTGCTGGAAAGCCAGGTAACCCCAGTGCCGGTTAGTGTCCAGCAAAGCGTTTGTGTAGTAAAGTCTCCGTGGAGAAGGACTTTACTACGTACGTGTTTAGTTCACGATAAGTTTTAGTTCACTAGAGACATCGCTAGAAGGAACGCGCTTGGATATCAGATTTGCGGGGATGTGTTTAATAAGGAAAACGAATTTTATGAGTATAGGGTTTTCGAATGAAGAACGAACATAAGGGATGGAGAAGGTGTTGGGACTATGATGACAGTTTTTTTTGGGGAGCGTTTTTTTGAGATGCTAGGGGTGATGGGGACATGTGGTACTTTGTGCTAGGGTCAAACATACAATTAAGGTACTTACATATCCCTCCCAACCTTCTCTTTCTCTTTTCTTCTATTGCTTCTTAAAATACATTTCGGCTGATTATGTTTCCGATGATGTAGAGACATTTTAAAAAGCAGAAAGAGAACTTTAGAGTTAATGTTAGTCATTTTCAGGTTCTAAGGCAACATACTACAATACCAAGAATATAATTCCTTCCTTCACCCTGTGCTACAGCCCATTTCGAAAACGCCTTTCTTTGGCACCGATGGAGATCCTTTTGTTGCTTTGACAGTATTAATACGTTTCCCCGAGTTGTTTCTTTGCCAATTTAAGTAGTCAAAGGTATAACAGGATTATCTTTGACTGTGCATGACAGAAAACACAAAACAATAACAATGAATCTACAAGGTAGAAGTTTATTTCTCTCCCACATACAATCAGTGTCGCTTTCACAGCGTCAGAGAGTTCTGGAACCAGCACGATGGAGGCCTAGAACAATATGAAATGTTTTCTGCTTAATTCACCAAATAAACTTTAGTACTTTTTTTTTAATTAGATGAAAAAAAAAATATTTCCAGGGACAAGTGAAAAAGTACAAAAATATATTTGTCTTCAAATGGAGGAAGGAGGAAAGCCAGGACTTAAATCCGCGAGCTGCCGACCAGTGGCCTTGATGTGGTTTGGTGAGGAGGAAGGCTATCCTTCGCATGTACTGGGCACCTAGGAGACTGGAAAAAATATGTGGTAAATGCGCAAAAAGGAGATAAATCTAAACCTCCGCACCAAGGTTGTCCAGAAGGAGAAATTAATATAAATATTGGCCGCAGACTGATGGTGCGTCTGCCGCCTCTAGCAGAACAGCGTACCTCAGAGCATCCCGGAAGCCGTTCAGGTGGCATGGCGTCAATGCCCCCAGAGACAGACAGCCTCGCCAAAGGGCACGTGTCATCAAACGTTATAAATCAAACAAGGGAGATTCCTCCTTGAGAGAAGGTGGGCATGCACCGTAAACGGAAAGATTGGTTTCCCCCGAACTTGAGAAAATAAAATGGCATTTTGAAACAGTACACAACAAATATGTTTCATGTTAATTAAAAGCATAATAGAAAAAAATGCAACCTAAAACAGAAAACGTACATAATAGAAAAACGGTGGCTATTAAATAGAACATAATTTTAGCTATTGGAATTTTTGAAAAAAAAAAAAACAAAAAAACCAAAAACCTCAGGGGATGGGTTAAAACAACAAATTAGGTGATTCCGAAGAGAGAATTAGTGAACTGGAAGTTATATACGAGGCAGTGGCTCATAATGGGACACAGGTTGAAATGCAAAAAGTAATTTTAAGAGACTAGGCGTTTGGAATGAGATGGCTGAACGTATATCTGACAGGACAATGAGAACAAAGGAGAGACAATTTTCTAAGAGAATGGCTGAGAACTTTCCAGTATGGATACGTCCTCTGATTCAAGAGTGCATGGCCCCAAGCAAGATCAATAACAAAGCAAGCTTTTGGTCTCAATGAGGATAAATAGAAATAAGCTCACTCCATAAAGGGACTAAAGCACCGAGGAAAAAGAGAAGATCTTAAAATCAAGTAAAGAAAAGAAATTACCTAGAATGAAACTGTGCTTCAGATGGCTCCTGACAGGAAAAACAAGAAAAACGGTAGTGGAGTAATATCTAACTGTGGGAAGCACCTGCTAGCTTAGAGTTCCATACCCAGCATACCTGGCAGAAATATTGCTCAAGAGGGAGGAAAATGAAGATATTTCTCAACAATTGGGAGTATTCGCACTCAATCTTGAAAGAACTATTAACGTATTTATAACAGGGAAGGATGAGTTTGAACCCAAGATGAAGAAATGGGATGTAAGGGATGATGCTCAGCAAATACAAGGGTAAATATGGGTAAATATAAGTGAATATTGATGTAAAAATTAATATTGATTAGTTTGATGGGTATAAAAACAGGAAGCAAAGTAGTAGATAAAATAACATTTAAGAGAAAACAGTGATCAGTTAACATGGAAATATTCTCAAGGTCTCATTAACGATCAGCAAATTAGTATGAAAACAGTATCGGATGATTGTATTCTTACCCGATGGGCCAAAATTTAAAAGCTGACAATACCAAGTGTTGGTTGAGATACAGGACAATGAGTGTTCTTCTCCATGCTGGTGGGAATATCGATCGATTCAGCCACTATAGAGAGCAATTCACAACTTCACAGTAATTAGTGAAATTCAAGATATGCATATTCCGCAACTCAGGGTACATGAGGAAACATCCGTATAGATGATCGTGACAGGACCATCTGAGTCAGTGCAAGAGGAGAAACAGAAGAGCTGTCTTTAAATAGGGGAATGGATAAATAATCAGTGTTTTATTCTCATAGGTGATGATAAGTCTATGATAATTCTATAATAAAGACAAATGACCCCGATCTATCAACATTAATTAATCTCCAAAACACAGTGTTAAGTTAAAAAAAAAAAAAAGGTCATAAATTGCAAAGAAATGTGCAGTAAGATATAATTTATGTGAAATTTTAAAACAAGTCCCAAGTGAAACAATCGTATCTATTGTATCGGGTAGGGTAATCATATAACATTTTGTTGAAACAGAATATATTTGAGAGTTAAAGGGTACCTTAAAATATAACTAAATTATATGTATGCCTTTGAAATATTTGTTTTTCAACTCATGGATTTATTATGTTAGTAGAGCCATAAACTAATCAATATGATTTTCAAAAATAAAAGTTCTCATAATGAAAAATTTATGTTCTTTAGAGCAAAGTCATATCTTTATATTCATTGTTTGAATATTAATATTAGTGGAGTCATTATTCTTTGTACATATTAGTATTTTAATAAATTTCCTAATGTGTCATAAAGTATTTATCTGAAGATTTTAAGATTATAATCTTACGATTTCATTTTATTATAAAATTGCCTCAGCCCTCAGCTTTATAATTAATGATTTTAGAATTATTGACTCCTTAAATTGATTCTCTCTAGATCGTAATACTTTTAGTTAAGAAATATTCTCTCTCTCTAGGGATTGAGATACCAGTAGACTCTGAGAAAATTCTGCTAAATGCCTAATATTCTCTTTATATTTTTAATCGAAATATGTGATTATTTCAACTGAAACAATAGATTACATAAACTCTCATAAACGTGTACAGCATTGTAAATGACAATACCCCCACAGCAAGTGCCTTCAGATGACTGTGTGCTCGGTGACGAGACTTCCCACACAGATCTCAGCTACACCTGACCTCAAGTTTCTGTTTCTTGTTTACCCACTTACTGGGGCCTGTTGGCTGTGTGTATTTCACAGGACGGGGACTGGCCAAGCACCCATTGTTGGTGTACAGGTGGCTGGTAGGGTGCATCCTTGTGTGCTTCTCCCGCCCCCAACCCAGACCAGAAATGAGTTCTCCTGGCTTCCTGCGTGCTGTGCCGAGGGGGACATGTTACTTCTGTCACACCTGGCAAGGACCAGGAAAGGAGAGATGAGTTATCCCTGGTCAGCTCTAGGACTTAACTCTGTGTTCAGCTGAGAAGTGTAAACTACGATGGCGGGTCGCCCCTTCGTCGTCAGCCCTGGAGCAATCACCTCCTGCTCAGGACTCTCGCTTACCGCTTTCTAGTTTGTGCTCCAGTTTCTTCTGCGAATACTTTATCTCATTAAGGACAGAATATTTGTCCAATTCACTCTAGTTTTCCCTGAACTCTCCTAGAATCGACAAAAAAACGCCGGAACTGATATCAAGGGTGCAGGATAGACAGTTAATATACAAGAGCCAGTTTTCTTACGTACCAGCAATGGCCAAGGGGAATTAGAGATTAAAAACACAATAGCATGTGCATTAGCACTCCCCAAATGGAAGACTTAGATATAAACCTAGCAAAATGTTTATAGGATCTGTCTGAGGAAAGCCATACAACTTAAATAAAAGAAATCAAAGAACTAAATAAATAGACATTCCATGTTCATGGGTAAGAAGACTCAATATTATCAAGCTGCCAGCTTCCCAACTTGATCTAAACAATTTCAACTCCAATTAAAATCAAATCCAACTGATATCAGTCTTGTTCCTTGGTGTTTACTCAGATGAGTTCAAAACGTATGTCTACACAG
Organism: Pteropus medius; assembly: GCF_902729225.1. Lineage (NCBI taxonomy): Eukaryota > Metazoa > Chordata > Mammalia > Chiroptera > Pteropodidae > Pteropus > Pteropus medius. Next base: position 2,865,010 of record NW_024340700.1, on the reverse strand, counting down.
TTCGTGCACACAGATGTTTTCAGCGGCCTTTTTCAGAAATGCCAAAACTTGGAAGCAGACCTACGTGTCCTTCAGTAGGTGAACGGATAAGCGGTGGTACATCCAGACAATAAAATACCATTCGGAGCTAAAAAGATATAATATCAAACCGTGAGAAGACGCGGAGGAAACTTAAGTGTGTGTCACGAAGTGAAAGAAGCCTATGCGAGACGCCTGCATGCCATGTACGTCCAGCTATACGGCATTCTGAGGAAGAGAAAACGACGGAGATGAAAAAAAAAATCACCGGTCGCCAGGGGTTCATCGAGAGGGCAGGGTGAGCAGTCGGAGCCTAAAGGTATTTTTAGGACAAAAATAAAAACCCTATTCTTTATGATACTATAATGGCAGATACATACCATTATACTTTTGCCAAGACCCATAAAATGTACAACCCCAGGAGTGAACCCTAACACACCATAGACTTCGAGTGATAACAGTGTGTCAGTGCAAGCTTTCTGATTGGACCGCTCCATCAGTGAATGACCTGCACTGCTCTGGCGTGGGGTGTTGACAGCGGAACAGGCTGTGTGCGTGTTGGGGAAGGGGGTCCAGGGGAACCCTGCACTTCTCGCTCAGTTTTGCTGTGAATCTAAAACTGCTATAAGAAATAAAGACTATTAAAAACGAAACAAAATTTTTTTTAAGGCTGGAGCTCTGAATACACACTATAGATATATCAAGATTATTAGAGATTATGTTCTCATCAGCAGTTTTGTTTTTTTTTTCCAGTGGTAGAATATAGTTTAAGATGAAAACTAGTCTGAGATTATAAATTAATTAACACCTGCCAAATACAAATCAGTCATGGAGGCCTACTAATGAAATAAAATGAGAAACTTCAGACTTAATTCTCATTTTATCTAAAATGACATCTCGAGTGCTTGAAAACATGTATTATACATGCTAGTGACTTTAAGCCCGAGGCTGTGAATTTCTTGGTGCACTGGACAGATTTAAGAAGCCACTCCTGTGTCAACCTTCCCGGAAATGACAACATTTTGGCAGTCATGTTAGAGTGACTTAAATTTGCTATCACTCAAATTAGTAAAAATACATTGTGATTCTGCCAACAACTTAATTTTTTCTCCAACAAAAATATTTGCCTTTTCAATATTAAGTGAAAAACATAGAAAATGGTACTGCACAGTGGTGGGGATTTTGCTGGCCTGACGCATTTTGGGTGGATCTGTGAGGGAGGGCACAGCGGTCCCCTGTTCCTTTCCAGGAAGTCTAAGTCACTTGCTCCTTCCTCTGTTGTGCTTTGTGTGTGCTGCCATGTAATTACTTGTCATATTTTCGCTTACCGCTCGGAAGGTGTGCTTGTCAATGTCGTGAAAGTCTCATCGCTTCAGACCTCCGATGGGGCTGGATACATTGTCATACTGCTATTAAGTCTTAGTTAACAAATAACATGTAGCCCCTACGACCCCAGCTCTTGTTCGTGACGTATGGCAGGGGGACATGGTTAATAACTGCATGTGGATGATAGCACAGGGCGACGTGCCATGGGGCTTGCAGAGCACGGGCAGCAGTTGCCACCCCAGGAAGTCAAAGCCTGGTCGAGGGGCAGTTTGAGATAACCGGGCACTCTACGCAGCGAGTGCATGTGTCAAATAAACAGTTGCCTCGTTTGCTGTTATAGCCCATCTCCTGAGCCGTTCTTTTTATAATTATTATTGTGGTAAAAAGAAACACAAAACATAACATAACGTGAACCATCCTGACCATTCTAAGTGGGCGGTTCAGTGACATTACGCATTCCTATTGTGGTCCAGCCAGTCTCGAGCACTGTTCTGTATCGTGACACAGAAACTCTGTCCCCCGCTGAACGGCTCCTCATTGTCCTTCACCAGCCCCTAAGAGTCCCCGTTCCGCGTTCTGCCCCCTGAATGTCACCGCTGCAGGCACCTCGTGTGAGTAGAATCGCGCCGTACTGGTCTTCATGTGGCCGACTTATTTCTTTTCCGCAGTGTCTTTAAGACCCATCCATGTCGTAACGTATGTCGGAGCTTGGGAGAACTTCTTACGTGTGACGCGCTGGCAGCAGATCACACGAAGGTGAATAAGAAGATCGAGACCCTCCGGCAGCTCACAGTTTAGAAGGTGTATGTGTGTGCGAATTGACAGGGAGCAAGTTCTGGAAAAGAGGAAACTCAAAGTAACGTGGGGATTTGGAGGAGGGCGAGGCCGAGGCGGGCACTCTCGGTGGGCTTCCGAAGACGACAAGCTTTTGCCCGAGGCTGGGGGGAGCTTCGGAGGAGGTGGGAAGAGGCCGGTCACACTCTGAGAGGGGACAAGCTTGTAGCTCGCAGGTCGTGACGGCCGCGCTGGACCCTGTTGTAGAAGGCTCCAAAGGTCAGAGCCTTCAGTGACCACGATAACTTCAAGTCACATCATCCTTTCTCTTCTGACATTAAGACAGCATCTCCACATCTGGCATTTTCTTTCTTAAATACTTGGAAAAAGAGAAGAGATATGCAGTCAAGCAGAGCTGAAGAACTTCCAGTGATTTCTTCTCCAGGTGCTGGAGGATCCAGAGAGCAAACCGCAGATGCTGCCTGAGCGAGCGGTCCGGTGTGTGGGTGACTGTGCTGGCGACGGAGCGGTGAGCTGACTGCCGGAATGGGCGTTAGGGGGCGCGGGGGACAGACTGAGGCTGGCCTCGCACCCCCATGCTTTATTCAGCTCTCTTTTGCACGCATGAGTCTGTTCGAAGAGCTTTGTTTTTTTGTGTTGTTGTGATTTGTTTGTTTTAAAACACGAGAGTCAAAATACGAGCTCTGGGGGAGAGTGGTGGGAAGTGACAGTGTGCTTGTCAAGTGAAGGGTGGCCCTGGCCGGGCCCCTGCAGAGTCAGGTCGCGCTTAGACGAGGAGGCAGTGTGGCCCCCAGACCAATGAGGCCCATCGCACCCGTGCCTTCTTTACGCAAGGCTCCCCCAGCTCAGCTCGCAGTGATGGGCACCCCGCTCCTGCAGGCCTAGCTGCCCGCAGAAGCAAAGCATTCACATCGTTTTCTCTCTGGGCCCCCGAGGGCTTTAGGAAGATGCTGGACCTGTGCCAGGACGGTCAGATTTGCACTTGACAGGAGAGTGGGAGCCGAGGCGGGGTGCTCACAGCTGGCGGGGTCCGCCTCAGGAGCCGTGGGAGCAGAGCGTGTCAGCAGTGCATGTGGGCTGCTGGGTGCCGTTTTCCTCGATTTGGTATAAGGAAGATAAAGAAAAAAATTACAGTTCTTTTAGTAGAAATGGACTGCCTGTAATAAACTCTTAAAACTTTCTACATTCGTTCCGAATAAATAAAGACCGATGGAAATTTTGTGAAACTTTTATTGGAGGTATTATTTTGCATGAACTGTAGCGTCCAAGAAATGTACACGCGATTCAGGAGTCTTTGTTCTGCCTATGTGGTGAAACTAGGAATTAGCAAAATGTCCACTTTGTAAAAGAAATTGAAATCCTCGTGATAAGTAAAGAAACTATCGGGACCTTCTTTTTAAAATTACTTCCTAGGTAATTTCGTGGAATTGGGCACAGCCTTCTGTACCTTCCGAATCTATTGAACTGTAATTAATTTTCCAAATGGGACCTCTGAAGCTCTGTAAAATCTTAGGAATTCTTCCTCAATCCCCAAAGTTTAAAATAAATTGACCGCCTTTGGAGCTAGAAGTGTGTGATTGCACTCTGATTCTTTGAAAGTTCTTTTCCGTGCATGATAATTAAGCTAATCAGAATGTTCAGTCAGTCCGTGGGCTTGTAATTGGCTTGTTGTAAGGAGGGAACCAAATGGCCCCTCATTTGTCTGGTGCATTAGATGAAAATCCTGTGAGCCAGGAGTAATATTTTATTTCTCAAATATTTATTGCAGTACCTGGTATGCGGTTGGTACTTAATAAATGCTTGTTGTTGCTGGAAAACGCTATAGGAAAAGGTGACAGGTGTTTATCTCTAGACATCGGGCCAATGCTTGGTACCCCGGCGTGCGGTGTGTCTGTGACATAGGTTCTAAGCTTAGCGGGGATGAGCGTGGGCTCAGGAGCCAGGCCGATGAGCCACATCCTCCTGGCTTTGCTTCCTACCAGCCCTAGAACTCTGGATGATCTGCTTTTGCTGCTCAAGGGTGGTCTGTGGACCAGCCGCATCAGCATCATTTGAAAGTTTATCAGAAATGCAGACAACCCCGTCCCTTCTCGAACCTGCTGAATCAGAAAGTGCATTTTAACAAGGTCCTCAGTCAAATTGTGCCCATTAAAGTTTGAGAGGCACTGATTATCTTAATGTGCTCAGTCGCCATGCTTATAAGGCAGAGATAACGAAGTTACCATCCTCACAGAGCTGATGCCAGCTACTTCGTGACCAGAGCTGAGAAGGCTGCTCTGTGAGCCGTATCTGTTACCCTTTCTCTTCCTGGTCTGATGCTGGGCCAAGGCTCTGAAATGTAAGCGCGCAGACGCAGGGCTACCTGCCTCATTTCAGGAAAAAGCGGGAGCGAGGGCTCACTCCGTATTCCAGAGACTTCCTGCTCTCAACTCCACCTTCTGCACACTCTGGTTTTGGAACTGGGCTTTATTTTTCACTTATTTGTGCATTTATTTGTGTATTTGTAAGTTTCGGTCACTTCCAGCACATTCTTGGTCCCGTGCTAGGACAGCGGGTGTTCCGAGCTAATGGAGAATGACATCAGGAAGAAAACCCCTATATGCTGTTTTCTTAGAAGTTTACATTTTCATAGCCTTTCAGCCCTAAATCTTGTATGTGCCCCGCCCCCCCATATTATATTAGGCAATGTATTTCTCCTTTTAAAGTATTCTATCAGAAATTAGGGTTAACCTTTGGGTTTTTATGATCTACGGTCATTGGGAATCATTTGGACAGAAAGGAAGTTTTAATAAGGCCAAAAAATAAAGTTGTTTTAATTTTTTTTTTCTTTCCTACGAGGACTTTCTCAAAAGACCCTTTGGCCCCATCCAGTATTTTGAAAGAGCAGATTAGGTGGGGACAGATTACGAATGTGGACCGCAGGGGACCTTACCAACTGGCTGTGCCAGCGGGTGATGGATGGGAGCGGTTTGGGAAGGGATGAGTGTTGAGCTTAAAGACGCAGACTGAGCCCATGTCTCAGTGAGTGAGACGCCAGGGCGCGTGGATGCAGATCAGCGTCGTCGTGTGAAGCAGCGCACTGGGAAGTGAGCCATGCTGCCCGTGTCTCTTGTTGGATGTTTACGCGAATCTCATACGCGGATCTCTGCACGGGTCTCGCAGTAGCAAGGGAAAGGCATGTCCACATCTTCGTGACGCTCCGCCTTTCAAAGACAAGACGCTTTTCACCAACCTACTTACCAACAACGAAGGCAAATGTTTTCATCTAAAGCGACGGCTTGGGCACATCTGATTCGCCAGTCTGCATAGATTGCTGCTTTTTGCCGTGCAGTTTCTTGACTGTCACAAAGAATGAAAGATACAGCTTCAAGAAAGATACAGCTTCTGCCTGAGCAGTTTACAAAAGCTGTTTGTTGTGTGGACTTCCTATGCCAGTATAATAAGTCTTTTGACGCTAAAGAGCCAGCCAGAACTCTTTGATTTCTAGCTGGTGGCTATGAAGTCACCTCTCTTTAACAAGTCTTTGAATCATTTGATAATATTCTTCGACTACATTAACTTTTTTATAGTGAAATCACTGGCATTTTGGTCTCACGTTTAAAAACTAAATATAATCTTGGGGAAAGAGACCAAGAGTCCTAGGAACTAGAAATTTCCACAGGTAGTGAGGCCGCACACTTCAAAGCGACCACCTAGGATTTCCCTTCGTAAAAATGAGAAAGGTGACACCTATTACTAAGCGTCCTGCTTTACCCATGCTGCCCTTGCAGCTGCCACATTTAGGGTGCATCCGTTTGTTCTGGTAAAGTAGAGCCATAGCTTTAATTCCTTGGCTCAGTCCATTCTCCTCTGTCAATAAGTAACACTACATCGCAACAAAATACAGCCCATTTTCAGCGATAGGAGATGCCCGTCATTTAGGGCTATCGCGTGACTGGTCATTTCTGCCACTTGCTACTGAGTACGAGGAAACGTGTTGTTATGACCTTTTGATACCGCCACCCATCTTTCATTAACACAGCAATCCAGTATTTTCCAGACCTGTTATTTTTCCAGCTTTTTTTAAAATTGCTATTTCCATAGTTATCCTTTTCTTTTGAACTCCATGGTAAATAATTTTTTTTCTTGTTTGTGTGAAGGAAGAAACAAGTTTGCTCTTTTAACATAATGGGCTTTTGGTATAGAGGAGGGCCATGAACAGCAGGGTGGCTCACCCGGGTCATACAAGTCCCACTGGGAAGAGAGTCTCGTGAGGCAGGCTTCCATCTTGCTCTGCCTGTCCGCAGTACCTAACACAGTGCGTTACCTAACAGTACCTGCTGAATAATATGTGTTAAATGAATGAAAACAACAATTATTCATTTCTCCTTTGACGGCCTTTTTGAGACTAGGAAATCTAATTTATTTAGATCCAAGATTCTAAGTTGTTGGAAAAATTTAGATTTCTGAAGCAGAGTTTAGTTCTTTTGTCAGAGACAGATTTCTTAATCATTACAATCACCACCACCAGGCATTCTGACTTCAAAATTCTATATTCAAACAGTTAAATCTTATTTCCAAATCCTCCACCTCCCAAATATACACACAAGAATTATGTCACACCTTCTGCAACACGATGTGGCAACAACACGATTTAGTGCCTTCATCTTTGAATCACAATATCCTATACATTGCTTATTTTTCCCATATATTAAAATTCAATTTATGACTGTTCTGAAAAAATCAAAGAACAAGTTTCTTCCCTCCTTTGTACACACTTGCTTCTTAATTATACTCCTTTTCATGTGTTATAGATTTTTCTCCTACTTCAAACTGAGAGAGAATTATTTTAGGACTTGACAGTCCCACAAGAGGAAATGCAACTTTTGCCTTTTGACTTGATAATTTTACTTCTCTGAGTGTATTATAAAATCATATATGAAGGATGTATACAAGGAATTATCCCTAAAGATGTTCAACACAGCATTATTTATATTGGCAGAAAATTGAAAGCAATCAAGAGGTCCAACAACAGGGACTGAATAAATAAATGTTTGGCAACTCGATAAAATCAGGTACTGTATAACCATTGAAGATGATGTTGTAGAATAATATTTAATGGCATAGAAAGATGCTATTAAGTAGATTCCAGAATACTGAGTAGCGTATGATCCTATTCCATAAAAAAAACAGGTAACCAAATAAATACATCTATGTGTACATATGTATGTAGAAAACATAAAAATATCAGATACAAGAGTTGATGCTAGTTCTTTCTTGTGATAGAATTATGAGTTGTTTATTATTTTGTATTTTATTATAACTTTTTACTGTGACTTTATATTATTTTTTAAGATAAGAAAAAATAACAATTATTAAAAATAAAAACTGTTCAACTCTAAAGATATCTGATGCACTGGAGACCAACGTCCTGGAAATATGGCTACCTGGACACTATTACTTACATTTCTGTCCAGTGGCCCCTGGAGTGACTCATTCTCTGAGAGCCGTTTAAAAAACTCGGGGCTCACCTTTGAACCTCAGATTAAATGGGTCTTGCTGAGGCCTGGGCATCTGTAGTTTGATGATTTCACAGACAATTCTGCTGAGTGGCCAGTTTTAAGGCCTCATGTGCTTGTCTTTTCGTCCCATGCTGTCAACCTCCCATGAATCTCTTTTCAAGTGGAATATCTAGATCATTCTTCCAAGCCTATAAATTAAGAACAATTTCATGGCCACCCAGATTTTTGTCTCTTAATATTATTTCCCACTAAAAGGAACCATGAATCCTTGGGGGATGACAGATTCTAGGCCTGGGACAGAAAATATGCAAGATGGACCTTGGACATCTTGTAACGGATCTTGTTTGATAGCTTGTGAAGGTTATTAAAGACTAATGGCTGTTCTTGAAGGACACACGTCCTAACAAAGATTCATTGTCCAAAGATGGGATAACACAAGATAAAAAGAAAATTTCAAATACAATTTATAAACTTTAGTTTGCCAAAAAAAAAAAAAAATCAAATGCATTTGAAAACATTGGAAATAACTCTTGCATTGAAACCTTACTCAGAAAATTGGTAATTAAAAGAAAAACAATAAGCATTTATCCAGCTTTTCCTGTATAAATTCTATTTCAAGGTAATCAAATAACTCTAATAGTTGAAGCAAGTTTTTCTGTACAGAGTAATTCCAGATAATATTTGGGGAAGGAATTCCAACATCAGAATATTCACTATTTTGAAAGTCCTAATTTATGTGGCAACAGTTATACATAGACGAAAGTGGGTGGGTATGTATACCTGTGTGAATGGGACTCTCTTGTCTAGGCACCAGACCCGTTTTCCAGGCTTTCTAGCATTGGCTTTGTGTGGAAAGTCGATTAGTATCCTTTAATAGTGCACTGTCATACCTGATGAAGTGACGATTACTCTCAAATATCACTCTCCATGTATATCCTTTGTTACACAATCAATTTGTTGAATTATATTCTGGTAAAACGAGAACAAATTCTTTTGGAACTTATGCAAATAAGTATGTTGCCATGAAAATAAAGTAGGGAGACTTAGTAAAAGTATATGTTTCTTAATTCTGAAATCCAGTGGAAATGTGATACTATTTACCGATGTTTCTGTTCAATGAACGCCATCTTAGTCTACTAAATTGAAGGTGAGATACTTGAAGAAGAAATAAAAAGGCCTTCATATATTCATAAAAATAGAACATTAATAGCAGTTCCAGTGAATTAAATTTCCCTCGTCAGTTTAGTGGTTCTCATGTAATTAATTCTTGTTCTCTTGAATCTGGTTGGTGGTCTGCTTTCATGAGGGACATCTATGTCCAGACTCAATGAGTCCTGGAAATCCTGAAATCCTGCTTTATTCCACTGGTACAGTCCAAAAGATGTCCACTGATGTCAGCCCGAAAGCCTGTTCTTTAAGTGTCAGTTGTCCAGAGCACCTGGCACCATCCTTTTGCCAGGACGCAAGACTGCCCTGTGATGAAGACTTACACTCAGCCCTGTGGTTGACAGAGAGCTTTCAGGCAAACCTCAGCCGGAAGCAGAAACACGTCTGATAAAGTAAAAGGTCGTGTTGACGGTTACAGTGACCGATAACGGGGGAGTGGGAACAGTGAAACTCTCCTTCGTGACAAGGGACATAACCATTTCAAAGGGTTTGATCAGTGTTTGTCCTGAGGGTAAGAACATATATGACCAGTGAGGGCTTTGACCACTCTACATGGCCCGTAAATGGTTCAATTTATGAAGCATAAATAGGACTAATATTTTATCTGTACAACACAAGTCCAGAGAAGGCTGCGAGGCTCTCCTGAATTGACAGCCCTGCTCCCTCGCTTGTCCAGTAATGCTGAAGATAAGAAATATGAAACACACCAAGCAAACCCAATGGTTTCTAGCACCTCTCTCCAGGGACGTGCTGGGACATTCAAAGACGTTTTTAAGTGAAATGTGAATCCCGAAATTATTCTCTTAAATTTTTATTGAAATTAAATTTTAGATCTGATTTTCGGAAGGCAGGATCAAAAGAATTGCCAGAGGAGATTTGATCATGTGGTTATAGTTAAGTCCCAGGTGCCTTAGAAACCACACATGGTTATTTATTTAATCAGTGACAATAAAATACTTTAAAATAAAGGTAGCTAAGGTAACATGATTAAAAGAAACCTTAGTGAATTCACAGATGAGGAAACTTTGCCTTCTTAAATGATCTATCAAAGAATAGGTAAAATCAACACAAAGCAGAGATTATTCTGGTGGGATACAGAATCTCTGCTGCCTGGGCAGATTACACAGATGGGAAACAAAATATTTTAATATGCCTCACTAAGTGTCCCAAGATGTATTTATCAACTCAACAGAGAAAATGTGTCGTTCTAATTTTGCCTTAATGTAATATTTGACGACGTAGGTTTTATTGAGCTGCTTTTTATCCTCTTAAATTAGTCCATCAAAACTAGGTAAACTCTGCACTAGTTGGAACACATTTTATACATTCTTTTCAGATGTATTGTAAACAAAGGCGAGTAAAATTCACTTTCCCCGAACTTTCTACAGCATGCTAAGTTTTCTCAAGTTTGTCTTTTCCCCGTGTCCTTTCATATTCTGGGACAAAGTGCCACTTTGTTTTAGGGAAAAACTACTCTCTTCTTCCTTTAAAAAGAGAAACTCATCCCATTGCCCTGGGTAAACAACCGTATTTTTCTGTAACTATTACTTCTAGCGTAGTCTCACCCACCAAATGAATCATAACTTTAAATGAAAATAACAACGTCTATTCTACAGAGAAAAGTGGGAGGTAGGTAAATGAGAACTGTCTGTTATACACAATAATTTTAGCAGTCCACCCAGCTCATAAATACACATTGCATAATTTTCTACAGACACAATTTTTTGAAGTAATAAAAATAAAATACTTCCATTATTGTAAACCAAAAATAGAGCTATTCTATAGCATGTAGACCTAGAGAACCACAAGTATATAAACTTAAAATTATGATTATTTCTCATTGCCTTTGTATTCAACCTTAATAGAAACTATTCAACTATCGGAAGATTATTCATTAAAAACCCAACTTAATATGAATCCAGATTTTCAAAGTTATATAAAAATCTGAGAACTTATATTTTCACTGGCATACTACAGAATATAATTACTACAAGTTTTGCCAGAATTCTGATTGAATCTAGTCAAATACAAATGTACAAATGTATATTTTTTATAAACTTAAATGTCATTTAAGTGTAAATGTTAGATTATTTAATCAATAAACAGATATGAGAAGTGTAAGATACTCAGATTAACTACTCTGTTGATGAGAAATCTAACCCAAGCCTTTTATAAAATATAAAATAAAAATCTTGTCCCATATTTAACACTGACATATCAGACGAAAGATATATAGCTCTTTTTCTTTCTTAAATCCAAATTATTAAAATAATCCAGTGTCCAAAGATTTACCTTAATTGTGTAAACATGAATTCTTCAACTATTTCTTAGCTAGTACTTTCTGTATGAAAGATTTTTTTTTTTTTCCTGAAATGTCTAGAACATTTAAAGTATTTAAAGTGTAGTGTCATTATTGGGAATATTCCACTTATAAAAGTGTTTATTTCGATAAACCAGAACAGAGTTTTAATTTGAGAGAGAGAATTTAATTTATTAGTAAACTCGGTCATAGGAAAACATTTCACATATGAGAAGCAGAAGCTTTTCTGAAGTACAGATATGGAGACGCACAGCCAGAGAGGATTTATAGCCTCGATCCTACAACTTCAGCCGCAGGTCAAAAGTAAACATAGAAGCACAAAAACTTACTAGTCCAGATTTCAAAGAGCTGTTTTTCTTCCCAGGAAGCAAAACATTCTTAATTGATTTGAGGTCACGCATAGATGAATAAGCAAAATGACTTGAACGTTTCTCATCTCCTACTCAACAGAGAACAGAGTTATTCCATGTTATTTCACCAGTCCGTACGTAAAACCAATTTCTCAATCACTGTGACCATCAGAGCAGTGTGGAATCCACAGACGGAAATCAACACGAAACCAGCAGAGAGGAAAGGGAAAACCTAGAGGAAGGGGATTGGAAGAGGTAAAATTCTGTTTGGCCAGGATTTACTTTAGGGACCAAGAAAAGATGTACCTTGGCCCTGTGGCCCATGAGGTGTGCTTCTCTGGTAATGCAGTTTTCTTGGCTCCTCCAAAATAATGAAAGTCTGGCTTTTGAAAAGGTAAAAATCACGACTGTCATGCAAATATAAAATGAAGAGATATCAAAAGTTTTATTCAGCCAGTTATTTAATAGGGAAATGGGGAGCTCTACATTGGTTCAAAGAACTTTAGAGAGGTTAATTGATAGATGATGATAGAAATAGATGATAGATGATAATTAGATGATGATGATGACGATGATAGATGATATAGATAGATGATATATAGATATAGATAGATGTAGATATAGATAAATGATAGATATAGATAGATAGATGATAGAGATAGATAGATGATAGATGGATTGATAGACGATAGATATAAATAGTTCCATTGATCAATAGATGACAGGTACAATTTAATAAAGAGAAGTTAGGATAAGATTGTTAGGCTAGATACAAAATTTGTTAAATTCTCACAGGTCAATAAACCATAACAGTCGGGGCCATTTGCTCCACTGGACAGAAATTCTCTACATCTCTACCGGAGATACGGTTGACCCCTGTCCCTAGAAAGTTGTAAGGTGGCCCCAGTAAGAGATCGCCATAGCACTGAAGAAACGATCATAATCTTTTAGGCCTAATTCCAAGTTTCAGATACTTTCCTGACTATTGCAACAATGAAGATGAATTAGTCTTATTTAATGTGTGAACTGTTACAGGAAATACTGTTTTTTCTCCTACCAGCCATTACTCTAAATTTATTATAGAGATACAATTTTTTTTATTCTCAAAGAATAACAAAAAATTTTCCTAACACTTAATAGTTTATGAAACTTTTACACTTATCTTACTTGATTTTTTTTATGAACATAGTTATTATTTTTTCTTTTACATAGTAACTGAGTAAAGACTAAATTTCTCATTCAAGATCCCACAGCTAAAAGGTGTTGTGGTTAAAACTTGAACCAAGGTCTTTTGGTTCAAAATGCCCTTCTCTTGGAATTAGATGAAAATGTTCACAGCTAATTGCTCAGATTTGGCCTGGTTTGAAAAATCAACGTAAATCCTCTACACTCTGAGGCAGGAACAGCCACGTTATTCTAAAGCCTTCAACAGATATCTCCATTTTTGTAAAGTATCTGAGTAATAGTGTCCCAAATTAAGGGATGTCCATTTTCCATAGCTTTACATTTGCCGTGAAAAAAAAAAAGAAGTCCCAGCTGACAGGAAATACATAACAGCCATAAAAAACAAAAACAAACAAACAAAAAAACACTTGTAATAAATACGTTTAGAATTAGTGAGAAACTTTATGATTTGAATTTGGCGAGAGTTATACAATCCTTTTATTTTTTTTTTCAAACACAGTTTTGTGAACTGGGCTTCTAGACTACTTTAGACATGTTTCTAAAGCTTCCCTCTCCCCGTCAAGTCAGTTGCAGGTCATGAGAGAAAATGCTGTGCATCTCCAGCTGCGAACGTTCATACAGAATGCTGAACGTCCCCCGCCCTGGGCGGTACCTGGCTTCTTGGTCATCACTCTCTTGATCAGTGAGCCATTCCAAACAGCTTCTCAAACCTAAAGAACATTCAGCTGAACCGGACAGAACTAGAGTGCCAGATCCAGCAACGTACATGTTGTTGGTCACGGGCCGCTGTATCAGGCCAGGTCAGAACATCGAATGCCCAATGTGTACCAGGCAAATATTTCTAACGAGCAGCCATTTCTCCTCAGCGTTGCTTTGATTTACAGTAATTGGTCCAGAGGGAGCTATCAGTTGTAATGTGTTTTCACTCAGCTGCTTGACAGTTGTCGCCTGTAACTACAGATTATTGATGGATTGATGATACGACATGTTCATGAATTATGGGCAGAGTCCTTGGTGGTTGGAAGGAATCAATAATTCTTGGAAAGATGGAAATAAAACATTGCTCTAGGGGATAATATCTAATTTGCACTGAATAATTAGCTTCTCATTCTTTTTCCTGAGAATTGGGATGTGGGATTTGGGACTAGTGAGAACCTAAGCGCCCTCCGTACAGACACAATGAGGCTCCGCAAGAAAAAAAAAAAATACGCATATTAATTTCACATACATTGGCGATCATTAGCAAACTTATTTTTGAAAGTTTTTGAAGATAGTAGATGAAGATGATAGGGAATTCAGACAGACCACAAACTGTGTAATGGAGACCTATTTAATATGTAGCTTTTCTACTGATACTTCAGATAAATAGTAACATCAAAATTTCACTGAGATTTTGAATAATCACCCCTATACTTGAAGCCAAGTATTAATACCCTTATTCTTGTAGCATTCATTTTTTTTTCCTGATGTTTAATTTGGAACAATATTCTCCTTTCCTCCTGCTCACTAGGTAGAAGGGCACCCTAAAGCACTGCCACTGATAAGTCCTCGAACGTTCTTTGATGGCTTCTTATTAACCCTTGGAAACTGTGACTGCTGTACAACTTCTTGGTTCTACATGTAAAAATTTATGTCTCCTCATGCCCTTCCAGGAACAGCAGAAGGTGATTTCGGAAGACATTAGCATAATGGAACCTTTTCAATAAAATGATAAATTGAGCCCATCTTAGAAAACAGAACACACGCTTGGTAATTCATCGCGGTCACTGCCCTGTGGAGGACCACATTCACAGCACACGCTTTTGACTCTGACGCGAACGTCACTTTACCTCGTACCCTACAAGTCAGCAGATTCTCTTGGAAGGGAAATGCTTTTGCTAAGGGAGCCAGGCATACCTAGGGGATACTTAGCATTACATGACATAATTACCTCTCGTGAACGTCTTTAATTACTTTATTGTTTTTAAGGAGCTTTCATGTAAATTGAAGCCGATTGCAATTCTCTGGGTGTCAAGAGCAGGTGGAGAGGGGTGAGCATGTGTGAGTTACTTTTGTCTGTATGTGACTGAGAATTTCTGCAACCAGAGAGTGACGGTATTTGTAGATCTTGTTTAGCCAAATGTTGTGTCCATATTACCAGAAAACATTTCTTTGTTAATTAATAGCTGATTGTTGTTTAAGGAAGGTTTACATCTAAGAGACAGCTCATCTGTGTAAATATTTTTCATAGGTGGTGAATACCTAGGTGCGTTTTACAAGGAAGAGAACTTATTAGGAAATAAAAGACTACTATATCAAAATTAACATATTTTACTCTGCCCTTGGAAGGATCGCTTTAGACCCTTTGCTTTCAGTAAATACTAAGCGACTTTCTCAGTCTCAGGCTTCCATTTCCTCTTTTCGGTGCAGATAGGAGACAGTCACTAATATGGGAAACTGCGTCTTCACGGTAAAGAGGAAGGAGGCTTGCATCCTTGGATTCTGTACTGAGCATGAGGAATAACCATCCAGTAATGAGGTGACATGGCCCAAGACGCGTTTGTACTTGTATTTTGCTCTGAATACTGGGAGCCTCAAAGCTAAATTTAACATGCAACAGTTCGTATACCTACCCTTCTCTTTTTATGCAATTTCTTATCATGTTTTTAAAACTTCTTTTGTAGCTTGTTACTTTTAAAAGCGGAGCTCCATTTTTAGAAATATCCAAGGAATATACTGTAAGTCAATAAATTACTCTGGAATGTAGCGAGCTAAATTTTACAGGTGCTTGTGAGGAAAGAAAGGTTCTAGGAAATGCAGGGTTGTTTTTTTTTTTTTTTTTAATTGCTTCTAGAAAGAATTCTGCTTTACTGAAACTTAAGTAAAATGTCATCTTCTATGGAAGGAAGATGAAGGAAATCTGACATATCTTTGTTAGAAAATTTGCTCCTGTCATGGGCGACCTGCCAAATTTCAGGATCTTTGCTACCTGGAGAGGTGAATAATCTAGTTACGTGTTTGATACTGTCAGACACAATGTGTTTACATTATAATATAAGCATTTGCATAATGAGACACTCAAAGTTTAAAGTGAAACATGTTTCAGTAGCTCCTACTCTCCCATGAAAATAGTGCTCCTTTTAGACTAGGAAGTAGTTGGAGTGACATCACATAAACCTTGGGTGTAACTTGGGAACTTTTTTTTCCTTACCATGCACAGCAGTGTAAGTAGGGATAAGAAATATCACAGTCTGTTCTAATATTCTCTACCTTAACCACTTCTCACTCTTTTGTCGTTACTTCTCTAATAAACATCTCCATCAAATGAGCTCATCTTTACTTGAACTCATTATTTGTTTGATTCACTTTATCTGGCGCTTCATTATGCCTGTTCTAAAGCTGTTTGAATGCAGTAATGAACGTCTTGATGCATTTCTTTTATATTGTTTGCTTTTGCAGTTTTAAATTATGTCTTTAAAGTCTGGCATAATTTGCTGACCATAAAAAGTTTACACAATTCTAAATAATGTTAAAAATCTCTTCTTGAAATCCAAATTCAGTTATATTTTGCTATATGATTGTCTGAAAGAAGACGATGATGGTCACAGTAATTTTAAGGGCATAATAAAGGACATTTGAAAGAATTGTAGTAAAAGGGTAAGGAGTAATTTGTTAAACATTTTAATTTTACCGTATGTTATCTAGTTTAAATTTCTAACATTGAAAAGAAATTCAAGAAGTCAACATATAAAAGCTTCTGCTTTAGAGTAAGATGGCTCAAAGCAGCGCAGAGAGATGGTTGTCAGTTCGATTCTTGAAAATCACTAGGGCCAGTGATTCTACCGCCTTCTTCAAAACATCCTTCTGCAGTTTAACCTTTATATTGGTTGATATGAGTGAAAACTCACAACGTGAGTCTGAAAGTGCGCTTAATTGAATGCCACTTTCGGTAAGGAGCTGTGCTTTTGAGTACGGATTTCATTTCCTGTTCTTTTCTTATTTTAAATGGGACTCCTTCCAATCTTTCAGAGTTTGTTTACTCTTCCTCGATAGTGGGACACAGTTAACACAACCACTTGTTAACCTTCAGGCATGGTTCCTTTCCTGTGAATAAGGCAATGAAGCGTCAGTACGGTTTCTCGAAGTACGTTACTGCTTTGCAAGATATTATCGTCACTTCCTCTGATTATTATTTCTGTTTTTGTTGGTATATTGGGATGTGTTTTGCTCTTCTTCAGATTTCTGTTCTTTTAGTAGAAATAAGTGAATTGTTTCTAAGCAATGGGTAACCACGAGAAAGGTAGCAGTTATTCATTCATGTTTCCTCAGTTTTTCCAAAAGATTAAAATCCTCTTAAAATAAAAACATCGCTGCCAGCCCCTAAGTAGGGTCTGCAGGAGAGAAAGCAATTGGAGTGTAACGTCTTTGAAGACCTGCGCCATATCTGTGTTTATACTTCAAGGTATCATTTGCATAGTATTTAAAGGCTATTTATAGAAAACATTGTTTATATATGTGTATCGGTTATTCTAGATGCAGGAATTAATAAAAGCAGATATATTGTACGTCCAATGGTTTTCATTTATTTTATAATTTTATTTTCTCCTCCGGCTCTTGAATCACTAAGAACTGCTAAGAAGCCTCCCCCTGACTTGGAAAAACAAACTGTAAAGACTTGGTTAGCAAAGCCGGATTCCAACAGGACCGTTAAAGGGCTAGTTAGGATGAACTGGGCTAACTGGCAAATGCAAATCTTATTATAAATGTCTCACCGTCCACGCTCACCCGCCACGATGAACCCTTGTTGCGATCCTCAGACCTGGCCTTAGATCCCGTGAGGCCAGATGTGGGGGTGTAGTTCTCATGACAAAGCCTTACTTAGGAGACGTTGGAAAAACACTTGGGAACTAACGACGAGGAGGCCCAAGGTTTTGCTCATTTTGTTTGCTTTCAGCTTTATTGTCTCAGGACAGCTAAACAGTGGACTAGCGATCGGATCAACATGTCGAATGTAGTAAACCCAAGGGAAGGAGTCGGCATGTCTCTTTCTCTCGTGGTCTCCTACCTGGCCTTCATTCACCCCTGCGGGATGCGCAGTGTGAGGCCCTGGGGGCCAAAAGCATAGTCCTCCAGGGCCTCTGCTCAGACCCTGAACGCCTGCTTGGACACTCACCTGCCAAGCCCGGTCCTTCTCTTCTCTGAGTTATTCTGCTACACAATCAGGGCTGAAGGAGTTGAGAGCTACATGTCAACTCCCTCGTAACTGAAATCCACTGTTGGGGGATGTAGATGGGGTGCAAGCTCCGCTTCGCGCTGGCCAGCTGGCCCCGGGCTTGCTGGTCCACTCTGCGGGGCTTCCATTTTCTCATCTGTAAAATGGTAAAAACAAGAGGATTCCTGGGCAACTATGCTGAGCACTAAACACATGATAATTAAGGTTATATTTATATATTAGTAAAAATGTTATGCCATCAGAGTTTGATTTTATAATGTAAAATATAAATAATAGTCTTTTAGCTATTTATGCTCACACTATCTCGGGCCATGAAGTGTTTGAAGAGAGTTATAAGAATACATGAAATGTAACAAAATGGAAACAAGTTAGAGTCAGGAAAAATTAAATGCAATCGAAAACAAAACCTGGGGAAATAAGCCTACTGATCTACAAGCCAGCGTTTCCTGTTCGATGAGGCAAGTTTGTCTGCAAACTTAGTTTTAGACTTGCAGTAAGTAGGAATAGGTCTACCTTAGGCAACTATTCGTACAGAATATCAAACCCGCAGCTTATTTATTATACTAATTGTGTCATTACTAACTTAAGGTATTAAATGTAAGCATTTCCTCCTTTCAATGTTCATTCAGAGGAGTATTTTAGAGTCTCGTCCTGTTGAGAATCTGTATACTCTACGTATAATTTTGTGTGCCATGGAAGGAAATATCAGGGATCTTGATTATCTCAGCACTGGAGTGAATCGTACCCTTTCTTGCAGCATCTGTGCAGTGGTAAAGGTGTCCCCGGTGCGTGTCCATGAGCAGGAGAGGCCAACCTCAGATCCCATGCACACGGGGTGCTTAGCCTCTGGTTCCCCTCCCATGTGCTTCACCCCCACACTTCTGATGCGTTCCAGCACTGTTTGGGGAGGGACTTCTGAGGGTCTAAACTTTGTAAAGGATGGAGGCGGGGTCTCTAACTTAACCCCCAGAGGCCAATCTTTTATGGGTACTAATAAAAGTCAGACAAGAATATGATATATATACATATATGTTTATAAAATAATGTATATTTGTTTTTAAATTCTCCTGTCCACACATCGTTTTTCTTCCTCTAAATAACCAGAAATACAGCAGAACATTCCAGGTCGGAACCCAGAGCAGTTAGAGGCGTGGCACACGGAGCTTGTACTTTGGAGTCAGTCAAGTGCTGGATCCCGGCTCGGTCTTGTGGCTTCATGGAAGGTCACTTCACTCTCCGAGTCTTTGCTCCTTTTTCATAAAATGGAAATAATAATATCTTCCCCACCTTTTTGTTGTAAGGATTGAGTATGTAAAATGCTTGGCCTTGGAGCCAATCAGAGTAGTGACCTTAGGTTATTATTACAAGCTATTCATGTTATTTCTCTACTTTATAAATGTAAAAGATGTGAATGCGTACAAGCTACGTACACATGTGTGTAAGTCGGCACATGTGTAATTCTCAAATGTGACCTGTTCATCTGCTAACGAGGACACTGACAGGAACGCACCTAGAAGTCAGGTCTCCATATCCTCGTGAGATGTCACACAGTCTGAGCCGGGGCCACAAGGCATGTGGGTACTTGCGTGTCACACACAGGGACACAGGAGGTCCTCCAGGTCCTGTGCTGGGGCTGCCCGCTCCCTCTCCACCAAAGGGCCGGCACCCAGTTGCAAGAGTTAATGGAAAGCCCCCCTTCCACTGTATTGAATATTTAATATTGAAATAGATTCACTATTTATAGATTTCGAAGCATCCTCTGAGTCTCCGAGACAGCTCACCTTCAGGGTGATATAAAAATCCATGAGCTCATCACCTTTTCAGATACTTTTGTCACCATTTGCCTGCTGCTAAAGTGCTTGCTTAAAAATGGAATAGTGCGAGCTTTCCTTGTCCTCCTCCTTCCTGTGATTGAGAGCCACGGCGTAAACCAAGTAAGTATTTCAGACAAACTCATTTCTTTATCCGACGCTTAGCGGCCTTTATTGTTGGTAGGTAAGGCGCCTCTCATTCCTCACGACTTCGTTCGGGAAAGCACTGATGCGTCGTAAACATTTGACAGACCGCCGGAGATCATGCGGACAAAGAAACTTTCCTAACACGAAGAAAAAAGCATGAAACGCTTATGTGAATCATCTTTCCTTTGTGAGTAGGTCGTTTCGTTGTCGTTATTGTCTCGCTGACTTTTCTTTAATGTACTAGGTTTTGCCGTATGATTTGTATAAATTAGTTTGGTGATTTAAAATCCTTTTCGTTGTCTGATCATCACAGTGGGTTTTTTTTTTGTTTGTTTTTGTTGTTGTTGTTGTTTTTTCTTGATGCTGAGCATGTCTTTCCAAGACCTGGAGGGAAAGTTAGGAGAGACTGAGAAGTCTCAAAACTATTCTGACCTCTTAAGAAAGCTTTCCTTGTAAATATCCCAAATAAAACGTAAACCTATGTAGTAAAGCGAGGCTTTATCTGAACGGCTTGTGGGCGCTGGGGGCCTGGATCGTTATGTGTAATAGGGGCAAAGGGCTCATTGCTGCTGGGAGAGCTTTCTGACCAGAAAATCCGCAAGCCCCTCAAGAGTGAGGAAAAGGGGTTTTCTTTCATAGAGAGGAGTAAACAAGGCTGGCAGGAACCGCTGTGTGGTTGTGGGCGACAGGGCAGGGAGGCGGGAGAGTAGGTCAGGGCCAATTTCCCTGGAGACTCATTCCCAGGAGGGGCCGTCTGCTGGCTCGGGCACAGCGCAGGCCAAGTTCAGGGCCTGGAGGAAGGAGAGAAGCTTCCGGAAGTTAGGTCACGAGGTATCGTGCTCTGATCAGTCGCACAGTGGAGACAGACAGCTCATCATTGATGGAGCAGAGGACAGGGGTGTGGATGGTTGCGTCTGTTGTCCCGGGGGATACCTGTGCCTTTACGGGGCGGGGTGCTTTCAGGACACCGTTTTCACCGTCACGGTCCCCAGGAGCCCTGAGCTCCGGTGAGAGTCAGCGCTGGCAGCGTGCATTCGTCATGCGTGTTATTCGTGGCTAGTTGCAGTGTTCGTCCACGCCATTGGAATGGAGGGGACGTGCCATGTTTACTCACGGCAGCCTCCAATACCCCCCAGACATCTGGACGCTGCTCAGCATCGCTATCCGATAGGACAAGCGACGGATGGTGGAAATCAGGCACCCTGTCCCCCGGGCAGCTGGAGTAGGTTCCGGTTCATTCACCTCTGACAGCAGGACATGTCACACCATCCGGAGCGTAGGATCCGGCAGTGGTTTGGGTTCTTCATATTTTAAACTTTGCCAAATGCCAAATATCCCTTAAGCCTCCGATTCAGCCATTTTCTTATCACAAAAGTGACATGCCAATTCTTTCGTAGCTATTTTCATCAAGTTCTATTTTATCGACGCTGTTAAACACGGCTAGAAGGTAACTGCAGCAAAGAATCCCTAAATAATGTCCCGGCCGCCCTAAACTGCGCTTGGAACTGCACGGATGTTAACGTCGCTCACACGGCAAGCTGTGCTCACGGATGGGAAACCTGAGGCCGGGCCGGGTCGAGATGCCGCGCCGAAGTCCACGCGGCTGGTTCACAGTGCCGCCACCCCTGCCAGGGACGGGTTTCCTTCGTCTGCCTGTCAGCATGTCGCATCATACAGTCAGAGGTTCTCGAACTCCATTGAAAGAGGGGACTCGTCCCCTTTTCCTCATGCTAAGTCCTTTGGATCCATCGGATAAACTCAGTGGATCAGAATTCAGAATCCCAGACCTGGCCGATGCGGTCTCCTGGGACCCCGCTGTCACTTGCTCCAGATCCTGGCGCCCGCCGCTCTGTTCTCCCAGCGGGGTCAAGCCTGGACCCAGCGCTGCAGGCCCCCGGGGACACCAAGGGCACGTGTCCTCTGCTCCGACGGCATTCTCCCCCCTCACTCGTCTGCATCGCACTCAGCATCCCCGTCGTGTCCTAAAAATACATTGTCTGCTCCCCTGCCCCAATTTATGTTAGGTCCAGTGTCCCACTCCCTGGCTGTGGCTCTTCTCCCTCGTAGAACTTGTCGCAATTACCTACTTATTTTTATAACTCACTCTTTAGTGTCTATAAACCTGTCTTTTTTTGTTTACTGGGACTTATATCTGACATGTAGTGTTTGATTAAACATAAAATAAATATTGGATGAGTGTATAAATAAATTAATGTATTTAATGCAATCTCCGCAAAAATGTAGAATAATTATATATTTGATTATATAAGTTGAACATCTTTGTCCTTGCAATGGAAAATACTTTACTTTTCCGATCCAATATTAGATTTTTAATGGCTGCCTAGCATTCTATTTTCCACATGGACGTAACGTAATTCATGGAATCCATCCCATAGAGATGATCATTCATTTTTATTCCGGTTTCTGTTTTTATAACACTGCTCTGGCAAACATCTTGTCTGTGTATATTTGTGCCCTTGAGTAATTATATTTTTAGGATACGTTTCTATAAGTCACTGGATCACTTTTAATTTTTATGTATTATCCATCAAATACATTGCTTAAGGTAATTAATTATAAGGATAAATGCAAAGGTAGATGGGTTCAAGATGGCAGCTAAAGAAGACCCTGAATTCACCTCCCATGGACATACCAAGTATACGTCTACGTACAGAGCACCTCGTCCTGAAGGAGAACCAAGGGCTGATTGAAAAGCTTCTGCACAACGAATGACAGAGTCACCACAGTGGGAGGGATAGGAGAGGGATACCTAGGAATAAACTTAACCAAGGAGATGGAAAACCTGCACTCTGAGAACCTTAAGACATTGATGAAGGAAACTGAAGAAGACACAAATAAACGGAAGGCATACTGTTCTCATGGCTGAGAAGAATTGATATTGTTAAATGTTCATACTACCCAAAGCGATCTGCAGATTCAGTGCAATCCCCATCAAAACACCAATGGCGTTTTTCACTGAAATAGAACAAACAGTTCTAAAATTTGTATGGAAACACACGAGACGCAAAATAGCCAGAGTGATCTTGAGAAAGAAGAACAAAGCTAAAGGTATTATGCTTCCTGATTTCAAACCATACTGTTAAGCTATGGTAATCAAAACAGTATTGCACTGGCACGAACACAGACGCATAGATCAATGGAACAGAGTAGGGAGCCCATATACAACCCATGCACATATAGTCAATTAACTTATGACAAAGGAGGCAGGGATATACAATGAAGGAAAGATAGTCTCTTTATTAAATAGTATTGAAGAAATTGGAAAGCCACATGCAAAAAAAAAAAAAAAAAAGAAAAAGAAAAGAAAAGAAAGAAAGAAAAGAAAAGAAACCAGCCCACTATCTTATACTATATATAAAAATAAATTTAAAATGTATTAAAGAATTGAACGAAGACCTGAAACCATAAAACTCCATGAAGAAAACGTAGGCGGTAGGCTCTTCGACATCGATCTTAGCAGTATTGTTTTGGACCATTTTCTTCAGGAAAGGACGACGAAGCAAAAACAAACAGATGGGATTGCATAGCGATAAAAAACTTTCACATGAGGAAAGAAACCATAATAAAATGAAAAGGCAGTCTATTGAATGGGAGAAAATATTTGCAAATCATAGACTTGATAAGGGGTAAATGTCCAAAATATATACAGAATTTATACAACTTAATCTCAAAAAAACAAACTACTTGATTAAAAAAATGGGCAGAGGATATGAATAGATACTTTTCCAAAGAAGACACACGGATGGCCAAGAGGCACGTGAAAAGGTGCTCGATATCATTAATCGTCGGAGAAATGCAAATCAAAACCATGATGAGGTATCACTTCCCACCTGTCAGAATGGCTGTTATCAAAAGGATACAATGTAACAACTGTTGGTGAGGATGTGGAGGAAAGAGACCGGGATGCATTGTTGTGGGGAACGCAGACTCATGTACCGCTATGGAAAACAGTATGGAGGCTTCTAAAATAAATGAAAAATAGAATCACCGTACTATCCAGCAATTCCACTTCTGGGTATTTATCTGAAGAAAATGAAAACACTAATTCAAAGAGATAAATGCACCCCTATGTTCATTGCAGCATTATTTACAATCGCCAAAATGCGGAAGCGACCTATTGATAGATGAACGGATAAAGAAGATGTGATACATATGTACGATTTGAGATTACTCACCCATAAAAAAAATGAAATCTTGCCGTTTGCAGCAATGTGGATGGAAGTAGAGGATGTTATACTAAGTAAAATAAGTCAGAGAAAAGAAAATACCATATGATTTCACTTATATGTGGAATCTAAAAACAAGTAACAGATGAACTAATA
The DNA here is from genome assembly GCF_902729225.1 of Pteropus medius. Classification (NCBI taxonomy): domain Eukaryota; kingdom Metazoa; phylum Chordata; class Mammalia; order Chiroptera; family Pteropodidae; genus Pteropus; species Pteropus medius. The sequence continues at coordinate 2,840,835 of NW_024340700.1, read as the reverse complement.
AGATCCTGCATGTCAGTTACATACTACTGAAATGAATAAATGCATACACTTTACTTTAAAAATAAGTTTATTAAAAAAAATCACATCCACGTATTAGCCAACATTAATGAATAACCATTTCGCAGAGATATTGAAGACATTTAAAAAAACTTCTTTCCATTGAGAATTAATATTTAAATAATAAGCTGTATATCTTTTTGCAATACTTATATGACCTTCTGTCTATAAGGATGACTGTAATCCTCCGTCAAAGGTTAGAAGTCCCCTCATGGTGCTGAATTATTTAATTGCTGTATCAATTTTTTTAAGGAAATCTAGTTGTTTCATTAGTCCTTGTGGAGATGTTTATGTAGAAGAAATAAAGCACAGTTTTGTGCTGGTATCTCCCCTCTTAATTATTTACCGTGACTTCTTTTTGACCCAAGCATAGGTTTTTAAATATAGACATGACATTGATCTCTCTGTTAATGAACTGCATCATAAATTCTTCAATCTGAGTTAGTTCATATTCCCCAAAGACTATGGTTTACGCCCTACGTTTTGTGCAGACTCTGGCATCGCAAAGGTCCTGTAATGCACGATGCATAAGAAGGGCTGGTGGGTTTTCTTCTTACTTGGTTGTGGTGGCCCCTGACCACTGACAGACATTTCAAAGCCCCTGTGATCTCGAGACCTTGAGTAAAGCCACAGAGGAGAGAAAAAGAAATCACACAAAGCCTTTGGCCAAAATTAAAATGTTTGTTTGAAGTGACCGGTTTAATCTTGGCATAGTGGCAAATCCATGATTCCACGGCAAAGCCCTGCTACGGGAATGTGGAAGGAAAGACAATTAATCCACTGCTCCGAGGACGAGGCTCATCCTGACCCGCAGTGCGTCGGTCAGCGAGCTCTCTGCGTTCGGTGGGGAGGGTGGTGTGGCGGACACAGGACAGGGCAGTGAGCTGCAGAGGCTGCCTCCCTTAACCCCACCTCACCCCCAGCAAGGCAGGGAGGTCACTGCAGAAGGGAGCGGGGCCCAGCACGGGGAGGGGTACACAGGGACAACACGCACAGCGAAACGGCCGTGGCTCAGGGTCAGGAACAGACCCGTGAAGTTAGGGGCACTGTTGGGCTAACGACATCCACGAGTTTCTCTAACTCCTGAGGTGAGACCTCTCTTCCCTTTCTGTGACAGTGACAGCTTATTCTGAGCCCACACTTCCAAGGGTCACGAATACACCCCGCCTGGGAGGTGAAGGGGTGCGAAAGAAGTCAAGGTGACAGACCTCCATCCGCGGAGCCCCGTGTGACAGGTGGCAGTGCCATGGTACCGCCGTGGCTCTCTGTGACTACTGAGATGGCGTGACAGGCGTCCGCACCACAGCCCCCTCGGCCGCGCCCGTCGCCAGTGCTGGAACCGTGGAGTGGCAGAGCCGGGTACTCTGTGTGAAAGGATGCCTTGTTCTCTCCTGTCTTCTGTGGGAGAAATTGCTTCGTTTGGTTAAATTATTTGTTTTCTGTCTCCGGGATGTATTTAATCGTTTGCGACAATGGTTAATGTAATTAAATTAGGTTTTCTGATTTATGAATGAAAAGGTAATACCTCAATTTCACAATGTAAAAACCTTGGCATGTTTAATATTAATTGATTGAATGGAATCGTCACACGAGATTAATTTTTCCAGGGCCATGTCACGTGCGGGCCTCTTATTTTCTCTGCTCCGAAATAGTGTTCAGTCGTTCCAGCTGGAGGTCCAGAGGCAGCGGTTATGGCCTGCTCCGTTTTCTCCAGGATTAACTCCCACACTCTGTCGCTTTCTTGCAGTTCTGCACGTAAATAAAAGCTGCTCTTCATCTTCTAAAACTTCGGGAAGTTGGGGAAAGTCTGCAAGGCCACTGCTCCCTGTTTTCCTCGACGATTTTTCCCCATTTAAAAACTACGTTTGTCTATGAAGGCATAGCTGTGCTCGTTTGACATCCGTTCGAAATGCAAATATATCTTAGAATACTGGGCATCGAATTAGATTTTCCCATTTACAAATTAAATTTCTCCATGAACAATGAGAGATGTTAATATTTCGATGGGAATTTATGGTCAATAAGAAAACCTGGGTGGAGGGGGTTGGGGGAGGGGGGTTCTGTATCTGTCGTCTCTTAACCCTGAAATGTTTTCTTTGGAAATTAATTTGACTTACAGTAGAGAAAGGGAGAGAGGCAGAGAGAGAAAGAGAGAGAGAGGACACGCATTTATTTGTCTGATCTAGAAAAGAGCGAATTTTCCTTACGTATTGGGAAAGCCGATAAACTGGCTATGGAATTACCCCTCCATCTACAGCATCATTACAGTATAGGAGTGGTCAGTCTGGGGATTTGTATTGCATTGAGGAGGCAGATCGCTGAATCCACTATTTTATTTTCAAATATTTTTATGGGATGGAAAGAAAACCAGAAAGCTACAATAGAGATTCAAAGTGATTTTCAGATGAGCATGAATAGAATATTTATAAAGGGCTGCTTCAGAAAGCCGTGGGAACCTTCTTATTCACCATGAATTTGTTCGCCTGGTTCACGATAGGAGGGCTGAATTAACGGGGAGCGTTTCTTACGGAATGCAGTCAGCCGGCGTGATACAAGGCAAGGATGTGATTCTCTACAGGCTGTTATTAGATCTCTGTGACCTCCCCTATTGTCAGCCATTCCGTAGATTCCTATCTTTAAGCTACATGTAGGATTCTGTATGAAAATGTGACAAATTGGAGTCAGTAGACCTAGGGAATACACCGTCCGGACTCATGGTCCCTGATGAGCATCGTTAAAAGGGCGATAACAACGGTCACTCGATGTAAGTGGAGTGACCTAGGAAGTGGCTTGTCAGCCAGGCGCCTCTCGCCTGGCTCGTCCCTGGCCGTGGCCGAGCCCGTGCCCCTCCGTCCTCCAGCAGTCCTTCGTGAGTCCCTCCTCCCCTGACCGACGAGGCGTCCTCTGCAGAGCGGGCAGGTGACAGAGTATCCACGTGAGAGACGCGTCCTTCTTCCCACCTGTTTCAGCGGTGTTTCCAGCCACAGCGATGACTTGGGATACACCACATGGCTCCGAGCACACCCTGCTCGCAGAACGTGGCTGCCGTCGAAGCTACTTCCAGGCTTCTGTGCTCAGACACACACATCTGCAGCTGGTTCGTGTTTTCATGGGTCCCAGGTGTACAAATGATGCCGTGATTACTTACTTAGGGAAGGTATACGCATACACGTGTGCATATACTTGATTAAGACTAATAATTTGCTATTCGGAGTCATATTTCTTTGTACTTCACTCTTTATTACAATAATAGCTTGCGAGAAATGTTTAGTAACATAGTCTACAAAGCGTGTACGTTCATTAACGTTGCCTTCAAGAAAGCAGTAATTCTCGATTGCCGCTTTGTGTCGGACATAAATGGTGAACACCCCAGACGGGATTCCTACAACATGAAACTGACCCCGTAGTAGCAGAGGCAGCCAACAAGCGGGTAAATAAATTCATTCTCTAAGTAACCGGAGCTGGCGATGAGCGCCATAAAGAAACACAGAACAGATCGGCAGCCGGGAGAGCGCGGTGGAAGTGGCTTGGGTGGAAATGAACTACTTCAGAAAGGGTGGACTTTTCAAGCAGAGCCCCGAATGGACCGAGGGAACCAGCATGCAATGTCAAGGGCAATGGCACACGGGAAAAGGGGCCGCCGAGTGCAAAGGCCGTGTCAAGGCGTCGGGTTCGGCGTTCGTGAGAAACAGAAAGGTTAATGTGGCTGGATTGGGGTAGGAGAGAACGAGCTCGGAGAGAGCCGAAGCAGGGCCGTGTAGTTTCTGGAAGGCGAGTGTAAAGAATGTGGGCGTGACACCATCAGAGGGTACGGAGCTGAGGAGTGATGGGACCTACTTCCTGTCCCTAAAACGCTCTAGCTTCTGGTAGAGAAATGCTGGGTCAGGCAGAAATGAAAGCAGTAGAAATGGCTATGTGGATCCCAGTAAGTGACGGTGGTAGCTGGATTAGGGCTGTGTAACTTTGGAGGTGGTGAGAAGTGGTCCAAATCCAGAGAGGTTTTGAAGATGGATTGTATCTGTCTTGGACTGGATGCAGAGTATGATGGAAAGAGAGGAACTTACAATAATAATGCATAGATATGCGTGTTGAACACCCGCGTGACGATGTCTTTATTAAGACGGGGCAGACTGGGCAGGAGCAGACTTTACTGAGGAATCATCATGAGTTCTAATTCGGACGGATTAATTTTGAGATGCCAATTAATGCAAATGAGCCACAGAGGCCATTGGCTGGATAGGCCTGGAGCGCAAAGGTAGAAAGGTAAATACGGCAGAAATCAAAGTGTAGATATTTAAAGTCGCATCTGGATCAGATCATCTAAAGAGTGAGTATGGATAAGAAAGAGAAGAGATCGCTGGACTGGACTCTAGTGCCCTCCAACACTTAGAGCCAGCAAAGGATCCAGCATATGGCTTTGCGAAGAAGCTGGTGGTCGCGCGCATGGAACCCTGTGCCTGGCTGGAGTTCTTGGCAGATCTTTTCTTAGTGACTGTGGCTGACTCTATCAAATCTACAAAGATTTGAAAACCAGAACTATGTAAGATAGGAATTCTATTTCAGTAAGACTGGAAATAATGTTTGTAAACCAATATGTAAAGTATAATCCTGGGCTCTTGTAAGTATTTAGAGCTAATTTTCATGTTTTCACCTCATTAAAAAAAAAAATTTTTCATAAGCTTTGAATAGTTCTTTGAAGATTTTTATAACTTCAGTCAGTTCACATATTTATCAGGCATTAATTTCAAACCATTTAGCTATCTTTCAGCAAAGAGAAAGATCAATGGACTAAAAAAAATTGTTTTCCCTTGAATTTCTTGTTTTCCATTTTAATGAATCATAACTTTAAGTGTCATATTTTAAAATGAAAATCCACATTTATACCGAGACTCTGTTCCGTGGCCATCGTTACTAATATTTGTCACATAGGAAGAGTAGAGGACAGTCTCCAGCCTCATCTGTACATGCGGATGAGCCGTTATAATATCAAGGACTCATTTAGGCTTTAAAGCAGAAGTGCTATGCTCTACATTTCTACTTCCAGCAAAATATTTTTTAGGGAATCAATTCTGCTGCCCTTATCATGAGTTTTACAAATAATTTTAGAATTAATTTAGTGATTTTTGTGATCGTTACATTTGTGTTGAAATATGTCTACCAGAAAGCACGCCTTCTTAAATACAAATAAAGATGAAAGACGTCTGTTTTATCACATGGTCCTTCCCTCCTGCACTGAAATTTTGCTTCACGCTCAGCTCCTTGAACAATCTCAGTAGTGAGGTCTCCAGATCTTTAATTTGGAGCATCCTGTCCACACTGATATATCAGACTTCGCACATCAACAGTCACATCCAGGAAAATAACCCTCACAGAAGGACTTTTAATTCAGTCAAGTCACTAATCATTTGTTCTCCTAGACGGAACTACTTCTTTTTAAAATGCAATCCCCCTCCTTCCCACTTTCCTGGCCCTACATTTCTGGGGTTCATTGACGCCTCCCTGCCACACCCCGCCCCCGTATCCAGAGAAAGGCACACGCCCAGAAAGTAGGGAGACCAGGGATTCTGATGGTGCTCTCACCCCATTGGCCGACGTGGCAGTTTTACGTTTGCATTGACACGTCATTTGGGGACTTAGAATGGTAGGAGTCCACTGTTTTTTCTTGCCATGTCTTCCAAGTTGGAGCTCAAGAGGTAGAAAGTCAAATCGATGTAAGATCTGACATCGGTCTGTACGCTTCCATGCGGCGGTTCAGTACCAAGTGAAAATCAGCACTATAATTTCATAATTTGTTGCTCACATATTTTAACTGTTTGCAAAATAAAGCCAAAATGTTTGTGGGCTTTAGATGTATTGATCATTTACAGAGTCTCTTACATTACAGCCATAATTGGGTATGGTTTGGGGTTTTGAAAAACAATGATTTTAAGGAATTGAGTTCTAATGGATATAGGAAGGGTTGCGGGGGGCGGGCAGAAAGTTATTCTAGGTGAAGAAAATATGCAGTGGTTTGATTCCTCTCAGTAAGAGAGAAAAAAACATTGCCTGGTTAAAAATGAACACGCGAGTCCATGACGGAAGCAGGTGGGCGTAGAGTGGGCTGACACGCACTGATGTCCAGTCTTTACTATAGGGCCACCATGCTGGCTACTTTCATGTTTATATACTTGGGAAGTTGTGTGTCTGTGCCATCCATACATCGTGATAAGTAGGGGAGGCTAAACGCGGGTGGATGTCATGTTTAGTTGCTGCTCTGCCCCTCCCGTCTAGTGGAGAGCCTTCTGGGAGAGCAGGGAGGGCAACACAGGCCAAGCGGACTGTCCCGGAGCTGCCTGTCCCCCGCGCCCTTTCCTCAGGACACCCGCGGAGGGAGCACCTGCCATCCGCAGCCTCAGGCGTCCACAGGCTCGCACGGGAACTGCTCGGTTTCGAAGGACTGGCTCGCCTGGAGCCCGTGGAAGAAGCGGTGAGTGAGCCAGAGGGGAACTGGCGGGCTCGGGTTAATCCCGTTAGATGTGTTAGGGGCTTCCATCACTTCATACCACCTTTCTGCTTCTGCACAAAACCGTCCTAACCTTCACCCTAGAATTTCCCCAAGTTTCTGTAGCTTGCCCGAAGTGGCCCTGCTGCTAAAGACTGTTCCCCGTTCTAATGCCTTCATGGGAGGTCTGGGCGGGACACCCTGCTAAGAGGCGCCCGAAAAGGGCTCAGCGCAGCTTTGCAGGGGTCCTGCTCCTTCCCCATCTTGGGGTACTTCTCCCTCTCTCTCTCCTTCTCTCTCTCTCTCCCTCGCCCTCCCTCTCTTCTTCCTTCCTTCCCTCTTTCCCTTCGTCCCTCTCCCACGCCCCGTTTCTTCTTCTTCTGCTTTCTTCTTTCAGACACTTTCTCTCTCAGGGTTGACCGTAAGTTTTCTTCAATGTCTTTCTAACCTGCCCAGCTGTTCCTGACTTCATTTTCCTCTCCCAGGCTCCCTCCCCTGCCCCTCTACAGTAGACCCCCCTGAGGACCCCCATCCGTGTGCACACACATAAATCTCCTAAATGCAGTCTGTGGTGTGTGCATCCCTGTGACTAATCTTAAATTATATGTACAAATAGAAATCAATACGTGTATATATTTTTTAGTTCTCACGAACCCGTGAGGTCAGTACTTCCGCTTTAAGAGGAGGAAACTGAGGCTCAGGGAGCTTGAGTAAACTTGGCACATATCACGCGGTCACAGAGCCAGCGTCCGAGCACAGCTGTCCCCACGCCACAGCCTCGCTCCGTCCACCCGCGTACCTTCACGGGGAAAGTAGAGTCTGAGTCACGTTTTAGGAATATGCGAGGGGACTGTTTGGTCCCATCATCACGATTATACATGTGCTTAGCGTCTGGTGTCTACATAGCCAGCTCTCCTGGTCCAAACAAGGACAGCATCCCCGATGCCCGTGGGCATATCCGCCTGGCGACACCAGCGAAAACGTACGTTGCACCAGTGAGCGAAAAGCAGCTGAGTTCACGTCTTTGTATAGAAACATGTAACATGCTGCTGATCATAGATGCCAGGCAACAGCTGTGTGTTTGATGTCCCCTGCACTTATTTTTCTTATGGTTCTCAATACAAGAAAGTCTGGCAGAGAGTCACACACGGGTCTTTAGGGGACAACGCCTGCTTCGGATGCCTTCCCACGGCATGGGATTATGGGAGTATCCGGCAGAAGGGAAGATGAACAGTATGGGTCCCGTGAGGGTGCTCTGCACATTCTGTGTCAACTTAATTCTCTCAGCGGTGGTTGGTGTCCCCTCAGCTTGCCGAGGAACCGTAGGGGAGCAGCCATTCTAGCTGATGCATCTGGCCCAGAGACCAGGCACAGTCCGCAGGGAGCCTGCATGGGTCGCTTGTGTGTGTTATGTGTTTATTTTGCTTGAGACTGTGGTTTATTAGTAGAACTTGTCTGAGTCTAAAGGCAGGTGAGAGGCCGTGGACGTGCCAACGAGCGGACAGTGTGGAATGGGAAGGGAGGGCGTGGCTGCCGGGAAGGGCACGGCCGTCATCTGGGGTGATTTTCAGGGCTGCTAAAGGTCTGGCCCTCTCACCCACCTCCCCCCGCGTTTCCAGGAGAGTTTCTTATATTTTACGTGACACCCAAAGACCTGAATTTTTTTCTTCACATGTGTGGCGTTGCTGTCATCCTTAAATATTGCTAAAAATGAGCCTCTCTACTGTACTGGGACAGCAGTGGCAGGCGGTGGCAGGCCTGGGGCTGTTCATGCTGGTTTACCCTTAGACCGTCAACTCTACACGACTAAAATAAAACTCCCAGCCCCAAACGCAGGGAACCTTTCTCAGTAAACTTCTTAAGTCTTTCCCAAAGTTAGGCATGTTCTTTATTCATAATTCCCTTCAATATGCGTATATTATTTTCTGGTTAAGTACACTGTTTTTAATATAGTAATTTAATTTTGTGTAATCAGAGGCTTATTTGAAATGTGTTAAAATCCTAAGTGCTTAGAAAAGTTCTTTAATTTATACCGAATAAAGCCTAACCGTGCCATAAAAATGTAATTCTTTAATAGCGTTATAGAAAATTAATTCTTTAACTGGTAAGTTGTAATAATGATTTTCAGAAAATCATTTGAATGCGCATAGCTTATATTTACATTAACTTAAACATAGTTTTATTCATTCTGTAATTTATCCATTACAATCATATGTTCTGACTTCCAGAAGTAGGTTCTAGTTGAGTGAGTAAGCAATTCCTCTCTTTCCTCCACTGCTAAGTGACAACCCATTCAAATACCGCTTTAACAAAAACAGATGGTCACTGTTACGAGTGATGCTGCATTAATGCTTTTATCACATATGTGGATTGAGAATTAAACCTATTATGTTAATAAACCTATTAATTCTTTAAAAAGAAAAAAAAAAGCAAGCATACCAAAAAAAAAAACAACCCAAAACAAAAACAAAAAACAAAACAAAACAAAACAAAATACCCTGAAGACCCCCAACTTAATTCTTTAAAAACAAATAAAAAGAGCCTTTGTAGATCTTAAAAGAAACAGGTGAAGCCTTCCTGGGACATCTATGATGAAAAACAATAAATGTTATAATGTTCATTTTAACAATAGTGTAGAGACTCTATTGACTTCCGTCCCTAATATTTAATGTTACAGGCATAGTTCATGTTGTAGAATAATGCACAAATAGAAAAAAAAACAACAGTATTTTAAAACGAAATTATTTTATGAGAAAATATTGTGTAGGTGTTTCTCATGTTGGTGCAGAAAATTCGGTATAATTTAAGAGAACTTCTGCGCAAGAGCGTGAGATGAGCTGTCAGGCTCGTCCCCGGCGTGTTTATGCGATTATTTATTCGGCAAGGACGCCTGTAGTGAGCCGTGCAGCCGGGACGTAGCCGTGAACATCATGGACAGGTCCCTGCCCTCATGGCGCCTGCACTCTGAGGATGTAAATGTCGAAAGGACCCTAGAGATCATCGAGTGACAGTGACAGCCATTACTGACAATCGTCTCGCGCTTAGAAGAAGTAAGGGCAAAGCCGAGCCTCAGAGCGGGGTCTGCGATATCAACCTAGTGCCGTTTTGCCTCATGTCCTTGTAATCCCATAGAGCCATAGCTCGTTTCGTGTATCAAGAACGAATTAAGCCAAGTCAGCTACTTCGAAAGGTTTATTAATTTGGAGTTGTGAAAAATTCTTAAGGTATTTAATTCACTCAGAATTCACCTAAAAAGGTAATGCTGTTTGTCACATGTGTGTTCAGGCACTGGAAAGAAAAAGATGGCTGAGCCTACAGCCATCGGGAGAGTGGAGTTTAGTGGAGGATTCAGACACGGGACAGGCGTGTACCTTACGGGGCAGAAAGTAGGGTAGAGGACAAGGAGGCATGAGAGGGAGAAGTGTGATTTAAAAAAAAAAAAAAAAAACAACATCCAAAACGCTACTGCTGTCTGCTACACTCAGAGGTTTTCTTTATCGAATACCGCGGGCTGGAAGATCAGGTTTGTTTATTCTGGTAGCTGTCAACTTTAAACATTGTTCAGATTTATTCTTTTTCTTTAAAGCGGTATCTTCTCATTAGCCAGATTGTGACTTTATAATTCTTTTTCTCCACAGTAGGGGGAAAATATACTCAGATTCCCAACTCAGAATTAACAGCAATCATTTTCTGTAGCCAGGAGTTCATTTTTAGATTAGTGAATAACTGTTTACCGAGTAAATCCCAATTGTTCTGTATCAGCTTTCCCTGTACCTGTCGCTGATGTTAAAGTTAGCTATATCCCGGCAATTTGGCTGTTGTGGATTAATAAAATTACTTTAATCTTTAAGCAGTGTGCATTTATTAAACATCTACTATGTTTTTCCCTATTCCGATATGTTATATTAGAGCCTACCCTAATATAACATCTCGGAATAGGGAAAAACATTCCAGTAGGATATGGAGTTTACAAAGGAGTCCATCAACTTGAGGCTCGCTGCAATGGTTGAGAGCTGCCTAAATTCAAACCCTGCTCTGCTCTGCGCTGCGAACGTGGGCAAATTCGTCTGAATGGGCCTTCATTCCCTATCTTTTAAGAAGGATAAGAAAGGATAACAGTAATATCTATTTCATATAATTGTTATTGAATCAGGTGATATTTATGAAGTGACTAAAACAGTTCTCAGATATTATAGATGCCGTATAATCTCGGGCTTGCTTTGGAAAATGAATAGATTGTACGGGCAGAGGCGAGGAAGGGCATTTCAGTGGGAACAAGCAGACACACAGAGTTGAAAGAATGTAGTGTATTAGTAGACCAGGAACAACAGGAGCAGTGTGTGTGCGTGTGTGTGTGTGTGTGTGTGTGTGCAAGCCAATATAGACATATGTGTGGATATTGATAGATTTAATGGTATGTTGATTTAATTTAGTCAAATGCAAGCCTGTGGGACATAGCTGTATTGTCCATCCTGATTCCTGCATTCTTTCCTTTCCAGGCATAGCTCAGTGTTCCAACGTCTCACAATCACTGCGGTTCATGCCATCACCATAATAGTGCTACTAGTAGTGCTACTGTTACCATCGACTGCCTTCTCTGAGCTCTCACTATATGCCCCGTATGTGCTGAGAGTGTCGCTTAATGACAGCGACCTTCTGTTATGACCTCCGTTTACGCATATGAAAACCATGAACCTTTGCTTGGGCAGGTCACATAAACATCTTGCCTGTCTCTGTCTTATTCATTGTGTTAAACTCAGTGGCTTCAGACAGCACCCACTTAGGGCCTCACTGCTTCTGTGGGTCAGGGGTCTGGGCTTCACCGGGCCCTCTGCTCAGGGCCTCGCAGGCTGCGATCGAGGCCTCCCTTCCTAGAGTGTCAGCGTGTCTTCCAGGCTCACGTGGCTGTTGACACAATCAGGTCCCGCAGTCGGAAGGCTGGGGTCTCTGCTTTTTTGCTGGCAGTCAGCCAGGGTTTCTTTCAGCTCTCAGAGACCCCTGCAGTGCCCACCGTGTGACCCTCTTGTGGACATTTACAACAGGGGGCTCACTTCTTCAAAGCCAGCAGGAGACTCTCCCTTTCATTCAACGAAGGCCTCGGTCCTTGTCGAGGGAGTCCCCTGATTAGGTCAGGCTCACCCAGGGCTCCTCCCTTTTGGTTAACCCAAACCCACTAATTGGGACCTTCTGTATATCTGCAAAACCCTTTCGCCTTTGCCATATAAAGGAAGCTAATAATGGGAGTGGCATCTGACCCTTTTCACAAGTCCCACCGACACCGAAGGAGAGAGGATCGTACAGGGCGTGTATACCGGGGCCCAAGTCTTGGAGACTGCCCAAAACTTATGCCTCCCATATGGTCCAAGGTTTTAAGACTGAAAGGCTGGGATTCAAACCAAGGTCTCCTTGACCCTAAAACGCCCCCACAAACTCTGCCCTTCTCTTGGCCGTCACGTACATCACCTCCTCAAACACGCACGTGTCTCACTGAGTTAGAGTCGACTGTGCGCAACGGAGCCAGCGCCAGAATCCTCTATGCTTTCACATTCTGATGATCTCTCTGAAAAGTCTTTCTTTTTAGGAGGTATGCCAGTGTCAGTCCGACGTATCAAAACGATAAAGCGAATACTCGTTATTTTACAATTCCCCCTTCATTAGCATTTGTTACTACCTCTTTCAGAACTTTCTGAGCTTCATCTGACTTTGCATCTCAAAAGCCAGTGCAGAAATACGTTGGCATTTTCTTTCTCCTGTCCCATGAGCATTGTGCTGTACGCTTCATATATTTCCAGTGGTCTTAACTGTAGAAATGAAAGAATGCCGGGCGCGCACAAATCATGGTTCGTGAGACTGATGCGTTGGACTGAAAAATCTGGAGCAGTTGTGCTAAGCTCTGGCCATGACCCTGTGCCGTGGCCGTGGGTGGAGTTTCCGGTGCTGCTCCTGATCCAATGAGAATCCAAAACTAGTGAGTGAGGTGCACTCATTGGGTATAAGACAGCAGTCACAATCAAACACCAGGGACTCAGGAATGCCATGCTATTCTTTGTAGCTTGACACCCTTTAGTCATCAGCCAAGCTACCGTCAAAGAAATACACAGATTCGGAAGGCTACGCCGGCAAAATGAAGGCAGTCTATTTCATTTTGCTGCCAATTCAATGTTTTCGATGCACAGCAAAGTGCGAGATGCCAAGCTGGGCCCTGGGGGTGAGGAAGAAGGAAAGGAACAAAGAAGAAAAGAAATCAGTCCTCACTCAATAAATAAACATCCCAGGAAGAAACACAGGCAGAATATGCATTATTTGTACATTAGATTCTTAAAAAAGAAACTAGGCCAGCAAGGATGAACTTGTATACCAATGCGTTCTGACATAATGAGGGAGGATGCTCAGATTCGTTAGATTTTCCTTGTCTTCTTTCTTTACGCGTCTGACTCTTTGGAAATAAGCCCCAACACAAGCATGGGCAGCTGAGCAAACAATATGGGCTGTTTTAGGGGTAGATGCTGTCTATGAATACATTCACGTTGCACCTCGTTTCAAGACAAGGGTGAGATGAAGACGTTTAGCATTTATTGGGGACTTAGTCTCCCCGTGCCTGTTTCTGCCCCTTTCACAAGAAGTCCCCGCTGAGGTCCGTGGCTCTGAACAGGTTCGGGCGTTTGATGAGCGTTGATGAGTGCTGCCTCTTGAGTCCCCTCTGCCCCGCTCCCCCCACAACCCAAGGATGGCGGATGGTCTGCTCTGCCCCACCTTGCTGCACTGGGCCATTCTGGACCCGTTGGGACTGTGTTCTCTGCTGTGCCCACCTACTTGTACTTCCTACCCTCTTACCCTGCACTGTGGCTTTTTACCTGTGACAGGTTTAGTCATTTCTTCACCTTTATGTAGAGAGCTTTCCTCATGCTCTGTGGCCCAGCCGGCCTCGTCCCTGGCCATCCTTACTCAGGAGACTTGGGAACACATGCCAGGCATTAAATATTTCCTCTTATTTATTGTTCTCGGCGATCATTTGAGGAATGTATTATCTCCATTTTCTAGATAAAGAAACCGAGGCTCAGAAAGATTTAAATCCCTGTCCCAAATCATGCAGGTGTCAATTGTCCAATTGGCATTTGAATCCAGTTTTTCCTAAATGCGACATTATATCAATTGCTGATGCTCACCCCTTCCAGTTTTTCAGTTCGATTTTGTTTTATTAGAGAGACTGCCTTTCGAGCACCAAATCTAACTTCCAAAAACTGGGCACAAGGGTACGGGGATCAGTGAGTCGGATTTAAATAAACAACATTGACAAAGCCACGTAACTCCAGAGAGACTGCATTTCTGCAACTGAGTTTTCATCTGTAAAACCCATGAAACAAATAGAAACTTCTCATGATCTTTAACAGAATCTGACATCAGGCAGGCACAGTAGCAGGTGCTCAATAAATGGTATACGATAGCAACAGAGGGTGTCATCAAAGAGTATTAAGAAGTATAAAATAAAGGACATTTAGATGCCGGACTCTCATACTTGTGTTATAAGCCAAGATCGCAAAGTCGACAACTGAGAACTATAGGTTTTTATTGTTAATTTTCACACAAAGAAGCAGTTGTAAAAAAGTAACCACAGTGGCATGTGTTTCTTGCAGGTCAGTGACATTTATTGCTGTTTTCATGGCATACCTCCACTGCAGGTGCCACTTGATGTTTAAAATGTAATTACTTCCTGGCCAAAGCATCAGAGCCAGGAAATGCCGGCAATCTAAACAGAAGTTTAATTGTAAGTCTCCATTTGTGAAAGGAAGTAGAAAGGACATCTTCCTAGATATGCTTTTTTCCTCCACGCTAGGAAGCATAGTCGAATGATGCACATGTTTCTTCATCTTTATTTTAAGACTTGAATGCATTTTATACCTACCGTTGCCTTTTCCTGATCATCCTTAATGAAAACATCCCTGGCAGAAGCCACACAGTATCTTCGCAAAGATCCATTTGTCCAGATTTCGCAATATGCATTTCAATTTAGAAATGAAACACATCCAGCCATGAACAGTACAGGAAACTGAGGAGCTAAAAAGCAAACGGCAGTTATTTTTTTATTATTTTTACCAAACAGCATGGTTGTTGCCTATGCAGTTGTTAGATAAAGGGATATTTTATGGATCCCTGAGTCGACCAGGTTGGCGTGGATTTTATGGGCAAGTTTCTGTAAAGATCAGATGACTCTTTCACTGACTTTTAAAGAATTGTCTGAGTAGAGAAGCATATGGGCTGGTGTAGGGAGACGGACGGCAGATGAGATGGTGACCTTTCTGGGTGAGCAAGAGGGGCGACCCTGAGCGTCACACAGATGACCTGCAGCACAAGGTCCCCCACAGGGGCTTTGTCCTTAGCGTCCCAGCATCTTCTCAGAGGGACCCCATGCATCCTCCTGGGACGATTCTTTTCTGTCCACTCAGCTGACCTCTGAATCTCACGAGTTTTTTTATGGATGGTTTCCACACCTTGCTGTGCTCCAGAATTACCTGGCGAGCTTCAAAACTGACAACCAACTGAAGCTGAAAAAATGACCAGTTTCCAGGCCCCACGCCCAGACACGTGGATCTGCCAGGAGTCTCTCCAGAGCAGGCTCGTCCTGCTCCCCAGCCACAGTCCTCCCCAGGGCTGTAGACAGACACTCACCCCGGGGTTCTGGCCTCTGCCTCACGACCTGGACTGTGGGCTAGAGAAATGGGTCCCAGCAGCCTCCTGACTTTGTGACTCCATGTCCTGTGGCCCCTTCCAGCAGGTGGACAAGCCATACTAAGGAGCATTTAGAGAGCATCGTCCACTCCAGCCTTGGGTCCCCTGTGGCGTGGTTCCACACGCGGACCCGCCTTTGTGCCCCCAGCAAGGGACAGGCCTCCCCGCAGGTGGCCTGCTCCACGGGGTGTCTGCCGGGATGCGAGGCAGAGCTGCTCGCTGTTCTGGAAAGCACCTCCAATCGTGATCATGCCACTCTCCAGAAAGGACTTCTAGGGACTCTTGAAGTTTACGGTGGCGGTCCTTCGTCTGGGTGGCTGTGGCTTTGACACCATCTGTCAGTTCTCTAAATCACCCCAGGGTGGAACGCTGAGTTTGAGCTGCGTGGGTGCCTTTACATTCCGATGATACCGAGACTGCCTGTTTCCTTCGCCAAGGATCGTGCAGGGATTCCACCCCACGTCCTCTCTGTCTCCTTCCTTGCTGGGCCTTTCCATGCCATGATAGTGTTTTTTTGTTTTTTTGTTTTTTTTCTTGAGCTAAAAGTAATTGTTCTTCTCCGTGGAAATTTAAATACTCCTCTAATCGATGTATTTATTAATAGTCGTTTTCGTTCAAAGTTAGGAGACCAAGCCCGAGAACTCACAGTGTGTAACTTGAGGGAAGGGAACGAGACTATGCGGATATGTTCGTGCTGGCTGTTCTGTGCCCGCCTCCCCTCCCACACAGAGGGAGATGAATCAGTGGACGCGAGAGGACGGCTGCAGGGGAATGAATGATGGCCCGGTTTATGCACCCGGTGGAGAGCAGGGCAAGAGCCAATAGCACCCCACCTCCCCCCCAAAAGAGCCAATAGCCCCATGTGTGTCACACGAGTGAGTACAGAGCATGGGGATTACATAGCCGCGTTCCGAGAGGTCACGGGGTCGGAGAATGTTATTTCATGAAGCTGCACATCTCGGGGTCCATCTTCCCCTTCCACTGTTCACCGGCTCTTCTCTCCCGAACAGTTCTCTTCACCCCTCTTTTTCTCTGTGGCTTCCTCTCTGCTACCTTTTTTGCCTCGGTGGATCATGTGGCCTTTCGTGACATTCTCCTCCGGCCACATCCTCGCCTTCCTCCTTTTAGAGGCTACAGAGAAATCTAGCTGTCTGTCTGTCTGTCTATCATCTATCAATCATCTATCATCTATCTATTATCTATCTATATCTCTATCCATCTACTATCTATATCTCTATCATCTGTTTATCTATCTATCCATCTATCATCTGTATTTATTTATATATGAATTGAGTCTATTGCAGGCTTCTCCTGGTATAATTCCTATGTCAAGATGATTATTGCAATTCGACTTTAACATATTAAGTTCTTTTTTTAAATTATTGAAGCATTCATTTTTTCCAAAGCCCTTATTTTATGCTCCGAAACGGTCTTCCCAAAGTCAAGGTACATAACCAAAAGAAGAGTTTTATTTTTAAGTAAGATTTTGCTGACTCTTACAATTATCATAATGCAATACTGTAATGACTCTTACAATTATCGTAATGCAACCTGGCCTCACCGTTCAGTGACGAGTAGCTCGATGGGTGAGTGAGAGAATGTTCATCAAGCTCTCCTGGCTGCATGACAGGGTGACTTCAAAGTTAAAGGATGACAGTGGGACTTGAGAGAGACCATTTGCAAAGTTATAGCTAGATCGCATCCCAGCCGTGGGGGGGTTTGGATGGGCGATCAAAACACACACAGGTCATTGCCTGAAAAGTCAGGCAAACTGGCTTTAAAGCGGACAGTTCTGAAGTCCGAGTCTTCAATCGGTTTGGAAAATCTGGTTAGCAAAGTGGGAGTACCTGTTAGACAAGGACAGCACACCCCACAAATGGTGGCTGCAGCTCTCAGGAGGAGCCTGTTCTGTCCACTCGGAGTCCAGAAGGGCTAGTTCGCTGCCCACAGGGTCGTCCGCCTTGCTCATGTATTCAGTGATGACTGTCAATGGCGTCGTCCTCAAAACCCAAGCCTATTGCCCAGAATAAACAATAATTTCAATAGTCATAATGCTATTAAAATGAGACTGTTCATTTTCTTAATGCCGACAGAAACATGGGTGCTGTGATGTAGCTTTCCCTACATGCTGCAGTTAAATGAAGATTTATAACCAATTTATATTTAATCTTTTGACAACATTCATTTAGCATTGCCAAATAGCAGAAGCTGAGAAACATTTCGTTTTCAGAATTTTGACACTGCAAAAATAATTGTCAACCTGCATGTCATTTTAATGGGTCTGGAAGAACATTCCTCATTATATTGTCACAGAGATTAAGTTATTTGAGGGTCAGTTTATTGCGATTTTATCTTTTGCCAGCTCGAAGACTTTCTCATGCTGCGGGGTTAGTCTGGTTGGTGGACTCTGTGCACATATTTGCCATTATTTATTCACTGGCACGGGGAGACTGCCGTGAAACGTCTCCGCCCTTAAAAATATAAAGTCTAACAGGGCTGATAAATATATCTACGGGACACAGTGGGATAGAAAGTGATTTGAGTACCTGGAGAAAAACGTAAATAAAGTGTAATGGGAATTCAGGGCAGAGGATTTGCATTTAATAGATAAATCAGTTAAGACTTCCTGGAGGAGGTGGTATGTCTGAGCCGAGAAAGACTGGGGGAGAAGGGATTTAGGGCATGTAGAAACAGGTGGAAATGATGCATTTTTTGATGTTCGGAGGGGAAGGAGTAAAGGTGAATGGGTACTGCACACTTATTCAGAGACAGCCCCTGCCGGGCCTTTTACGATCTTCTCCCCCGCAAAATAAGGCGCTGAAGTCAGTTTACAGAAGGCCAAGTCATGACTCAAGCAAAGATAACGTGAGCATGTATAAAATGGTTTATTTAATCCACTGATAAGTGAGGGACATAATGAGATACTATGACCAATTGAAAGAGCACTTGATAAATTAGGTGCCCACCTCCCTCTCTCTCCCTCTCTCCCCTCCCCCATGCATATATATGTGTGTATACACACACACACACACACACACACACACACACACACACACACACGTCATATTGCTCCAGCAGCCCGCCCACGTGGACGGCACTCCGACACCATCAATGGCTCTGCCATACAGTGAATGATATAGAAAGGACCGCCACCCACATATCTTTGCCTTATTTCCAAGTTTCAGATAATTATGCTGACAGGTAGGAAAGGGTGTGTCACGTGAGGGCTCAGGTCGGCCTGAGCACAGAGAGGAGTCGGGGCCGGTGAGGATGGAAGCGTCAGCTGCACGCAGGCAGTGGAGATGCTAAGTTTATTCAGCACGGGTGTTTGAATCTGATTCAGGTGGAGACATTGAAGGAGAACGAGAGGACCAAAGGTTTACTTTAGGGCGGTTCATCTGAAAGCAACTTGGAGAATCGATAGGTACGGGAGAGTAGAAAGGCAGGCTGACCTGTAAGGAAATTTCTGCAGTCCGGGCGAGAAGAGGAGGAGAGACGATATAGGCAGCACCTGTACAGGTAGGCACACCTGCTGCAATGCGACCGCCTGGCCTACACGGCAGACCACGGTGCAGCTGATGACATCGCGCATTTCAGAAGGTAGAGCAAATGAACTGTTTCTTGTAGCTGTTCTAGGAGGTGCCGGTGTCGGGACTGCACAGGAAGTCTTGAGGAGCTGGCTTAATAGTGGTGTCGGTGACGCTGCTGCTTAAAAAAGGTTTTATCTGTGTTTATGGTTCTTGGTGAAATTTCATTTATAACAGTAGAATGAAAACTCTGAAACGCTAAAGTTCTTCGGACAACTTTCTTAGGCATTTCTAATATACACAGTTATTTAGCAAATCGAGATGTTTCTCTGGCTTGTGGCTGCGCGGATGTAATCAGGGTCGAGGGCTGTTACGCCACAGGTGATGGCTCCCAGGTGTGAAGAAGGCAGCGGGAGGGGCGCGCACTGATGGAGGCCCGATGCCCATCAGTGGCCAGGTCCGCGGGACCGACAGAGCCCTGAAGCTGAACGTTTCAAGAAAAGTGAAAGATCTCAGCGAATAATTTTTGCTCATTTAGTGTCTTTTGCGTCCCTCCTGTGAGCCAGTCACTAGGATGAGCGCTGCTGATTCCCCCGAGCAGTTTGCCGAGCTCTGGGACATAAAGGGGAAATAGTCATGGGCCTTCTTAGAAAACTGTGGTCCCACGAAGAAGCAGTTACCGTAAACCTAATCACACAAACAAGCCCCGTGAACCGGACCCCCTCGAGAACACAGGTAACGTTGGAGCCTCGGTGCACACTGTAAAGGTGGGTGGGACCTTCTGGTGGAGGCGATGGCCCTAGGCCAGAGGCGGTGCGGAGGCCTGAGGATGCACTGCATGGAAATTGCGAGTGTTTTGGTTTCATTACTGTTTAGGGTGGTTAAGTTTGGAAAGGTTGGCTGGGATAAAAAACAAACAAACAAAAAAACAAAAACCATGAAGGGCGACGATAAAGAATTTGAGCTGTGAGAGGCCATTTTTGTGATTATTGTTAGCACCTGAATGAACCAGGACATATTCAGGACCATCATTATTGATGATGTAAGTAATTTAAAATATTTCTGTAAGAAAACAATATATATTTATTTGGTAGTAAAACACAACGTGTAAATGAAAAGTTTTCCAAAGATGGGACCAATACTTTAAATTTATTAACATATCTCCTGCCCAGTGCTCCTTCGGGCTCTCACCCAGGGACCCCGGATGTCATGTCGTCCCGCTTCAGTAAAAAAAGGCTGCTATAGGTGAACGAAACCTAGGACCTTTTTTTGTTTGTTTTTAAGCAGATTTTCCAGCGCGCTTTTAGAAGATGATTCTCTAAGCAATCTGGAAGTTTCTTGCTCGAGAGGAGAGGGGAATAGAGGAAGAGAGAGCCTTGGGTGGACTTTGGGTGCTAAAGATGGTCTGAGACAGCACAGGGACCACGGAGGGATGCCACCTCCAACCCCCGTACCCCCAAGCCCTGTCCTGAGGCCTCAGGGACCCCAGAAGTGGGAGTAGATGCACCTAGATAGAATTAGAACTGGGAGAATACGCAGCTGGATCATTTCAGAAATCAGAAATCAAAGAACCTGCGAGATAAAAGGCTATGTTAGAAGTCTATATCTTACCGCATTCTTTGGGCATATTCTTCACTATTCTCGGAATACCAGGATCCCCCCATGCCGTGTACGCATTTGTTAAATACCTCTGAAGGGATATACGAACTCATGTCAGAGTTAATATTGGATTTTAAAGCTGGTAAAGGGAGGCTTCTTGTGGTTTTACGATTTTCTCACATCTTACTAGCATGTCACGCACACACGGAGATTGGCATCAGTGTCTGTTGTTGACTTTATTGACGGATGGCATCTCGACGGGTTCTTCACAGCCGTCCGCCTCGCTCCCTCCACCTCCACGGGTCTCCCTCCCCCGCCGCCCCCGACCAAGCTGACTCTTTAGGCAGACATGATTTACAAAAGTTCAGGAAGCTAGGTGTTTCCTTAAAAATTATAAATGTATTTATTTTTTTCCTATCGATTGCTAATAAGTAATTTTTTTCCCCCTCCTAAATTTCTCCAAGTTTAGTTTTCCTTTTTTAGAGGTGGTGAGGACTACATGCTGGCCTCTGATTCTGTAGCATTCTAAAAGCAAGAAGTTTTTCTTCTTGGGGCCACGGCAGCGTCAGGCGGTGGCGCAGACATTACTGTACCTGCGACACGGACCTCGACTCTCCCATACTTCCAGCATTGAGTTAAAATGAGCTCGCCTATCTCCCTGGTTTCCCAGTGGGATCAGTGTCCACCACGGACACGTGGTCAGCACTCTCCTGGGTCAGAGGCGGGGGTGGGGCACAGAAGCGAAACACGTGTCACATTTCCCTGCCTTTAGGAGCTTAGACTCTGACCTAGATAGTGAAGCTACCGCAGATGAGGTGCTTCGGTGTGACAGTGACATTATGCTCGCAGGGGGAGAGGTGGCTCCCAAGCTGAGCCAGGACCTGTGACCAAGAGGCCTTTCTGCTGAGCATTCGTGGTCCTGGAACACCAGCGCAGAGCGTCTCAGCCAGAGTGATGCTCGGCCGCTTTAGGAGCATACGCGACTCACGGTCTTACCCGCCTGGACTCAGAGCAGGCAGTGAGTCGATCCTTCCCCTTCAGCACGGTGACATCACTGCACATTCCTAACTAATCACAGTGTCGCCGAAGAAAAAGAATTCTTCTCGTGTTTTAATGAGTAGTAGAGATTTTTATGAACCTCAATTACCACCAAGGACTTTTTGAAATCAATGCTGGAAAAGATCAGATTTATTAAGGTTGTACGTTTTGTCTTATCTTTTGGTACAGGCAAAATAGGGTACTTGACTTTGTAAGACTATTTCATGGTAGCAGTGAAGATTGGAAATATACTTAAATCAAATATGTGTAACAAACTGATTATGTAGGCTGCTGTCAATTAAAGAAGATGAGGAATGTGGGGGTGAGGGGTACCCAGCTCGCTTGCTGTATTCTCTGATTGATGCCAACCCCCCAAGCGTTCACTTAACAGGCTCTAACACTTAGAACAGTTAAAATAAGGAGATTTTTACAATTACTTGTATAACAGCAAGCAAAGCATCACTTCCCTAAAAATAAATAAGACATCCTGTTAACCCTAAGGTCATGACCTGGACGATCATTTCTTGGCATAATGTCCCATTTTAGAATATGCGCTAACCCTTAAAAATGCGACTTATTTTTCCTAATTGATAATCGCTGCCTCTGCACGCTCTTGCTGAGTGCCAGTGCCGTGACACGGTAATGGAAATTTCCACGAAAGCTTTAGCGCTGATTGAAGGAGGCACACAGGGCGGTGAGGCTGATGCTGCCGCAGCCAGTGATTGCTGGCAGCGGTCCCTAATTGCCAACCTGTGTTCAAGTGCCACTTTCTAGCAACCGCAGAATCAGTCCCCTACGGCACCGAGTAAAGCCACCTTCCGAGTCAAGGTTATTGTCACGCGGTTGAGGGGGAAAGTACATGCTTTGTAACCAGAGAAACCGATGTTCAAACGTCTGCCTACCCTGTGGCTTCTTGGGGGACGCCTCTTGGAGCGAGTGTCTTACTTGACCGTGTTTAGAATAAGGACTAATGCGAGCAAGTCTGCCACTGACATGAGATTCTGGGATCCATTTTGAATCTCCTTCAATGCCATCTTACAAACACACAAAACCAAACTGTTTTGACTTCGGAAATACTTTCTTTTTTCATATGCGTTAGCCAGCTCGAAACTGTTATCCGCTAGACTATGTCCACGTCATGGTTTACTATTTCCATTCCTAATTTTTCCGTAATCCATCTTTCTCTCTTTCATAATAATAAAAGTCATTCATTGAAAGAAATATGATTTTAGTAAACTTTAAGGCAACTTATAGATTTTCTTCCTCACGGTTTACGTTTTATAATATTAAATATCATAAAGGATTCGGTGGAGTTTGAAGCAATTTGTAAAAGGAATTATACCTCAGCTATTTCCAAAGACGTCGTTAGGTTCACGTGGAGATAGTTCTGTAAGACGCCACATTTCCAAAAGCAGGGTGGCGGCTGCCCAAAGAAGCAGGAGCACTCAGTCCTCACAGGTGTGAGTGCTCGCGAGGAACGCGAGTTGTCAATATTTGACGGCAGCTGAGAGTAGCTGATGTGGATTGAACATCCGCTATGTGTCAGACGCTGCCACGTGGCTCGCCTACCGTGCTCTTTTTTAAATCCTCACAATGGCCTGTGAGTTAGGTACTATTATCAGCTCCATTTTTGCACGGAGGGTCACATGATTTACCGAGGGCGACACGGCAAAGTCGGGGTTTGACCTGGGCGCACACACCCCGGGCTCTAAAGACTCTGCTCTGAGGACATGGCACACAGTTATCTGTCGTGTCGATAGTTCTTCACCTAATTTTGAGTCGTGGACGTTCGCTCAGCGTTTCGAAGAGCTGTGTGGGACTTTTCCGGCACCCAACTTACCCGCCCTGCTGTGACCGTTTCTGGGAAGAATAAGCAGCTGGACTAACCCCGGTTGGCTTTGAACACGGTTGTTTATTTAGAATTAATCCTTAAATTACGCTTCGCTCTATAGTTTTGTCTTGGCACAGGATGTTTGGTTATTACTTTCAAAATGAATAATGAAAAAATAAATTGGCAACAACAATAGCAACTATATATATACATATATATATATATATTTAAACAAAAGGCAAAGGCATTAGCATTAATCAGTAGTTTTTCCCTCACCAGATGATGACATTATTGTGCAGAACCATTCATTAAAACCCCTAGCACAAAAATCGAGAATTAAGTTATAAGCTTTGAGGGTTGAGTCTCCTTAGGGATTGCTAAATACGTTTTAAAAGTGCATGCAGTGGATGAATGGTTATATATTGGGAGTTGTTTACGATACAGCATTACCTCGGTTACTCTGCAGGAGCTAAGACCATGGCTCGTTAAAAGCGTGGACTAGTGTAGCTGGATTCAGTGGGCTGTAATAACCCATTGGCTAAGGGTGGAAATAAGCGTTTATGTGTAATAACTGCCCCCTTTAGAGTAGTTCTACTTGGAAATTTTCAGAATTCAGTTTTTTCCCACTTAACATTTACTTATCCATAGTCCTACATAAAATTTTTAGCAGTATTCTTTTTTTTTGGTTTTTCTTTTATTTACTAGTTGTGTTTTTGTGTGTGTGTGATCTTAAGATAGCATTAACGTTATTGATTTCTAATATGATATGCCAATATTTTGAAGAATGTGTGAAGTTAGTTTAGCACGTTTGGCTGGTGGAAAGATGTTCTAAATATTCAGTAACAAGGGATACATTCTATTTCATATAAATTTTGCCCTCATACTTGCTAATCTCTTGACTTAGCAAATATTTACCGAGTGTTTGTGCAGATCGAGGAATTGCACTGGCAATTTGGAACATATGAAACGGGGCGCAGTGTTACATACGGGGAGGTTGTAACAATAAAAAAAGATAGCGCAAGTAGATAACAAATCTGAGGCAGAGTTTTTTCTTTTATCAGAAACTTGCTTTAGGTTGGAGTGGGCATGATCCTTATCCTTTTGATGACCCAAAGCAAGGTGTCACGCAGAAGAGATGATTCTGAGGATATACACTGGATGGATTTCACGTGGCACTGCCTTCGACTCATTCAACATGCATTGTTCAAACTAGAACTAAGGAATAGTTTGAGGTTAATCTAAGGAATGATGGGGTGGTGTAAAGATGAACTGCTTCTGTCATTTGGTTTATATTTGCTGTGCCCCTGGATCATGAGGTATATATTCCAGCAAATGGAATCGAACACAGGTTAAAAGACCACCACCCAGAGATTTAACAGCAAGAGGTCTGGCAAATGTCGGGGGAGAAGATTCTCTAAGCCTTAGGTCCCTGTCACAGGGTCAGGGCACAGGTTCAGAAGTCTGGATATGAGTCTATTCCACAGTCAGCTCATACACATCAAGCAAGACTGAGGTTACATTCTAAGACCACTTTCCTACTCTTAGACGTAATTATTTAGGGAGATATCTTATCCTTGTGGGGAAATCAGGGAAGAATTCTTAAAGGAAGTGCCATTCCAAGTGGACCTCGAATGTATGGGTCGATTTCAAAGATGACCATGCCAGTGGAGATGGAACAGGGAGTGAGCAGTCATTGTCTAGCCACACACCATGACTCGCTCCACTTGGTGTAGGGTACAGGGTTACGTGGAGGACGAAATAGGAGAAAAGCCCTGTTCTGCCTCTAACAGGACAAAGCACCCAAGTCCCCACCCCTCTCTGCCCCACGTCGCAGTGCCTCAGAGTCGAAGCGCCTTCGCCCTTCTCTCCATCCAAGGTCGTTTGCACGTTGGTGCGCTTAGCAGGCTGGCGTACTTCTCCGTGACAGGAGAATGTCCTCTGTTCTGACGAGAGAGGGAGGGGACCAGACACCTCAGTGTTAGTCATTCTCTCTGTCCTGTCTACTTCGGTCACTGCTACCCACATACGGCCATGGAAAAGTGAATTACTTAAAATTAAAAAGAAAAAAAAGCGATTTCTCAGTACCCATGTTTCAGATTTTCGGCAGGCGCGTGGCTGTTGTCTGGGCAACGTGCAGATGCGGGGCATCGTCATGGCCACAGACGTTCCCCGGGATGTCGTTCTACTTAGTGTACTTACATGTGAGAAGCGTGACTTCACATCAGTTGTGTTTCTGCTGTTTTATCGTCTGCTCATAATGAACCCTCTTTTACCTACCTATAAACTATGCTGAATCTTACTGTCTCCCTACCACCAGAAAATAAATTACTCAGGCAATTAAACCCTCGATTCTCTGTGACAGCCAGTGATGAAAACTTCTGAGGTCAATGAGAAGTTTTCATCAGAATCAGAATGATTTTTCTTATGTATACATTTGTTTTATTAAAACAGGGTCTTCAGGCCTTAAACTCATTATTTAAAAAGAAAAACGGAAACTACCAAATTATGCTGGCTCTTCCAAGAATTAAAGCAAATAGTATTCTTTTTCCGCAGGCGCTTTCCTCGGTATGTTGTGAATATCGTTAACGCTTTTGTCAGTTTGTGGACCAAGAAAAGCGAATTAGGGACAAGAGGTGACTTGACTAAGGACCTTGTTAACTAGACAGAGTGGGAGAGAAAAACAAAAGATAACGACAGAATTGTGATGCTAGGGAAGGGAGAGGTCTTGAGGATGCTCTGAACAAACAGTGACTCACACTTTCAAAGGTTCTGAATACTAACTGTGCTTTTAACTTCTCTCAAGAGAAAAAAAGAACTTCGGAAGGAAACGAATATGCTTTACTTTGTGAAATCGTTACATTAGTCGACTAAGCTTCTCGGCTCAGGGTATGATAGTCATATTAGTTTGTTGATGGATAGAGATTGTCAGCAGGCTCTTCAGAGGCATTTGATACAGCTGAGTTCATAAACATTAGCAGTTTGCCTTGCTGTAGATCAAGCCACACAGTGGGTTGAATCCTTCCTCTGGATTTTTAAAAAAAAATTTTACCATTTTTTTTTCCCCCAGAGAGATACAGTTTCACAAAATTCTCAGTAAAAGGAAGGTTTCTGAGGTCAGATGAAGTTGGGATGTGCTGTGCTCTGTATTTGCTGTCTTAAGAGTCTGTGAAGTTCTGCAGTGAGAGGACTTGGCTTAACTTAGCATCACCTGTGACTAAAGAATCTTCCATATTTTGACTAAAAAATCCCCGACATTTTGGCTTGATTCCTTTTAACAGCTGGCAAATGACTGCACTGTCCTTAAAGAACTGATTAGTCTATGAAGAGAACTATGGAAATAATCAAATCATTCAAAAAGCTCTTTGGTTTAATTTTGGGGGAAAATGTCATTTTTTTTTTTTTTAGGATGTTCAAGGATTTAGAGATGAGTACTGTGATATCTACAACTTAATTACCAATGATTCAATGCAAAAATTATTTATGCGGAGTATATGTGTATATTTATTTGTATATGAGAGGGTACACTAAATTATGCAAAATATTCCCAATTGGTGAATTATAGTGAGGAATATAATTTGAAAAAAAATTTTTTTGAAATATTTCTCTAGTTTTGAAAACTTATTGTAATAGAAAGAGGGAGCTCTATGAACACAACCACAAGTTCCCTTGACTATTTTGGGCGGAAAGGTCAGAACAGGAGAAAAAAAAGGTTTTAAGATCCAAACAGAAGTAAGAGGGTGAAGAGTCACGTTTTTGACTGGAGACAACTATACCTGGAGAAGAGTTTTCCGGTCACCCATAGACGGCCTCGCCTTCCCCCTGGGAATTATGGTCCCACATCCGAGGGTCTGTACCTCAGACCTTCAGTCAGGCAGATGGGGACACGGCCAGATTCTCAGGGTGTTGTGTGTTCTCATCCTCGCCCCGTGCACTCGGATCTCGGCGTGACACAGAAGCTGCCAACTTTCAAGGATGCTACGGAGCCAAACAGGTGGGGACGCCACCCTCGGAAAAGGATCTCAAGATGCACCGGAAGCGCCGACTGTTGGACCACGTGGAGCCAACAGCTTGAAACTTGCCGTAGCTGGGACCGGCCCGACCTTGGTCTCTCCCAGACTGGTTAGCGGCTGGCTCTGAGAAGCGCCGTGTAATAGATGGCATGCCATCCTGTGTGCTTGCTGGGCATGGCACCGGCATGCAGCATCCTCTGACCAGCTTCTCAAGGACCTCAGTGAAGGTCGAAGCCCACAGAGGCGGAAGGGTTCCCCAGCCTCCAGAGTCTCCACGGTACATCGTTAGTTGAAACAATACTGCAGACATTGCCAGTGCCTTAAGGGAGAGAAGCCCTTTCGTTTCCTGCGGTTTCCTGAGATGCTCAGGTTACTTCTGGAAAACTGTTGCGAATACGTTCTTTCGACAGTGTTAAGAGTCTTTGCAGCCTCGCTCCTCCTCGTAAGCCTTCTCCTACTCCCTTTTGTTCTTCCTGTTCTTATTGTTTAACCTTCACAGTTATAAAAATTGCGAAATCGATTTGGTTCATATTGCTGATAAAGATTTTCACAATAAAAGCTCCTGCCTCCTTCACCAAGCTCACCTCGCTGCACAGCTCATTACTATTTCTTTAACTTTAATAGACAGATGTTGTATCAGCTGCATTTATGATATACGTAAAACCTTAAGAATATATGTTATGTAATTATTATAGTGCTAATAACAATGTGACATTCGTAGCGTCAGAAAACCATAGTTTCTTATTAATACAAAGATATATCTACCTTTTCACACTGGAAGCCAAATATCCATCTCTGGAGACTAATGATTATAAAATAGATCATCAGTAAATGATAAAAATATGAAACTTGACATATTTATCATGCTTTACATTTCACTAAGTGCTGTCGCCCATAATATTAGTAATGATGGCTAAACAAGCAACAATTCAATAAGTCCACAGAGGCTCTTTTTGTAAATTAGACCTGCATGAGACTTTAGGATCTCTTTGTTTTCTCATTATATTTGTACTTATTATTTTTAACGCACCATATGCATTTGGGAAGCTGAAGGTTTTCACTCATAATGATCAAAAATAGTATTATTTCTGAGTTCTCTTGATGATAATAGTAAACTTTTGAACAAAATTTATGCCAAGACCTCATATAATTCCCACCCAGCAGGAGAAGTTAAGGATTAAAAGAAGTATTTAGCAATTTTAGAAATGTAGACATTTAGAAAGTCATTTATTTTACTGGTAAGTGCTTCTGCATAAAGTTAGTTCTCTGCAGACATGAAAGTGTGAAACCATTTAGAAAGATTCCCCTCATTTACGGAATAATACTATCCCGTTTGGTGACATTCGACAGAAATGATCAGAGATATTTAATGATAATATTTAATTGTAAATTGTTTTTTTCTTTTATTTTTACTCAGCTTTTACTTTTGAAAATGTGTCATTCGAATGGCATTTGTTTAGGCAGAGAACACAAACGAAATGCAAAGCACCATTTCTGCACACGCGTCTGTTGAGGCTCTCGTCCTCTTGTGTGTATGACCCGGTGTTGCAAAGTCTTTGTTAGAAACCCAGAGACTGAACGATGTCATTCATGTCATTAGATGTGGGCTAGCATGTACCTGCATAAGATTTTAAGAGGAAAAATCTGGAGCCTTCAAAACTGTGTACAGAAGCATGAATTAGAATTCAGGAGCGCTGGTTTCTAAATTTCCATCCTTTTTAAAAACTTCAGCCGCAAAGGGTGCGTTTAATTTCCGAGCGTTACTAACACACTCGCGACCTTTCTTGACCACAGATTGCTTTCTTTGCTGAGTAAGTCATAGGGCTGTTGGCAAGAAGAACAAACGTTCCCTCTTTTGAGCATAAAACTACATTTTCTAAATTAAAATGTTGTATTCTCGTTGGAATCTTTATCCCATTAATGTTTCAAGCTGCTCCTGAGAAGTCAGTTCTAAAATTTGTCTCAGTTTGGATTCGGCATTGATTGGCTACTTTCTCTGCTCTTTTATTCCCAGCAGGTAGACCAACCTACAACAGCTTTTACGTCTATTGCAAAGGCCCCTGTCAAACAGTGCAGCCAGGAAAGCTCAGGGTGCGGTGCGGCACCTGCCGACAAGCAACCCTCACCTTGGCTCAGGTAAGGCCTTGCGTCGGCAGGGACGGCCCAGACAAATGCTCGTGCATATCCAGAGTGGCCTGTGGAGTTTCTAATCAGGTATCACCTGTGTTTCTCACACAGACATTCTTCTATGTGGTCGTCACGGTTAATGGTGTCTGACATTTCATTTGAAAATGTCCTACTCTGTAAAAGTTTAGGTGGCCCCGGGCCATTGCCCCATTTCTTTAGTGCAGGCCTACTGAGAGGGAGAGAGAGCTTGCTTCTGTGACTCAAAGAGATTAGACTTCCAGAAGCAGCCACGAAGGGGCTTTCTCAGCTGTCAGAAGTGCAGCGGATCTGGATCTGCGTGGTGGTAACAAGTTTGTATCTATACGACGAACGTCCCTGGACTGTTCCCCTAAGATTGGTGCCCTTTAGGTGGCTAAATGTGTTATTCCTCAGTAAAAAGGTGGAAAGGAAGCCGTGGGTCAATGAACAGTTTGAAACGGAACAGCAAACTGCCATCTGCTGTGGCCTCGGCTCGTTTCTGTGCAGTCCACCAGCCAAGGGTGTTTTGTAATGGTTTTTAAGTGTTTGGGAAACGTTGGAAGAATAATATTGTGTGACCCGTGAACATTATATGTAAGTTTGAAATTCCAGTACCATCACCAAGTGCGACTGGAACGCGGCCCCAGCCTTCTCTGTGCCTGTCGTCTGTGCCCCAGGACGAGGCTGAGAAGTTGGGACGCAGGAGGGATGGCCTGCAGAACGTGACATATTGACTGTTTAGAGAAAAGATTTACTGACCCCGATATAAAAAATAGACTCAGCTAGCTCACAGCTGTAACGTAACGGTTGTCTAGGATGTGGCTAAGTTTGACGTGGGCGAGAACGTGCACGTAGGGACGTGGAGTTCATTCTGGTCAGCACGACCAAGGAGACACGAAAGGACAAAGAGCTTTGTAGGGGAGCGAGGCCCCAAGTGTAGGCGAGTACCCCGTTACCACATCAGGCCCCAGCGATGGCTGGAGAATTTGGATTTTGTTTTGCAGGCGATGGGGGACCAAGGCAATATGTCAAACACAGGGGCGATGCATGAAATGATGTTTAGAACTATTTATTAGTGCTGTAAAAATGTGTCATTGGGATTGAAGTTGGTGACAGTTTGAAGGCAGAGGTTAATTAATAAACTATTTATACACATCAGAGGACCTAAATTAGGCCGGTGGTCCGTAGAATGGATATAATGGAGCACTGTGAAATATTTCACGGTGATACCGCATTTCAGCTGCACAGGCAGATCCACGCGGGAAGACAGATCTGGGACTGGCGCCTATGTCCTGACCCACCAGCGTGGACCTTTTTCTGGGGATGTCACTGGACTGCTGTCCTAAAGTCCCACAGGACGTTTCCCTCCACTTGAGTCTGTCCTCTGCCACTTGCCTTTCCAGTGCAGTAACGGCCCCTCCCACTCTTCTGCCCCGATTGCTTCAGACGGCGCACGTGACCCGTTTATAGTTTTAGCCTGCAATTGTTCCTCATCGGAAGAGCAATAACCAATTCTCATGGAACTCCAAGCTGAATTCTTTTCATGGATTACTGCATTTAATTATTTCATGACACTCTGAGTTAAGTACCATACTGTTAGTCACTCTATTTTAGATTGGGGAAAAAAAGAGTCTTAAAGAGATAAAGAAAATAAGAGCTCATTAAGTGGCGGACTAGGGATTCGAACGTGCTGTGCCATCTACACTTGTAAGTGCTACGGTTTCCCTCTTTTTTTACCACACAGATGTGTTTACAGTGAAGGTCACTTGCTCCCCAGGGACCAGACAGGTGATTGAAAAGTTAAATGAGGTGTAGGCAGTGGCGGGGAGGGGCCTACGGGTGGGGGAGAGGCCAAGCCACAGACCGGAGGCTGCTCCTGCCTCTTGTTAGTGAGTGTGTGTGTGTGGGGTGGGGAGGTGGAGGGAGGGCTCGATGCGGCCAATCTTTTATCTAATAAAGAGAAACCGTAAATGTGGAACGTTACATGAAATTTCTCATTGAAGAATATGTTCTGTAGAGGGAACATAGAAAACAAACAACAAAGACAAACAGCCTGCAGCATCCGTCTAGAGGTACCAAACCGGAGTGCTCTAGGTGCTGTGTGAGGCGTATTAAGCGCTTGGCAGAGCCCGGCATGGAGCAAGCACCCAGAGTAAGGTATCGGTGCGAAGCTGCACGGTGTGAGCTAAAAAGATGACTCTGGGGCCAGACTGCCTGGCTTAGAGTCCCCATTCATTGCCTCCAAGCTATGTCGCCTTGGGGCCATCCGTTACGTGGCATACGGTATCTATTTCTTATTTGTTGTTAGGTTTAGTAATGTATGAAGAGTACTTAGTAATGGCAGCTGGAACATAAATACTTAGAACTCTTAAATGCTGTATTATTATTGTTATGGTGTTATTATTTGTCACATGCACAGAAGCACCCCCACCCCCAGACTGTCGATGGGGAGCTCTGTGAGGCAGCCCCCGCGCGCTCTCACCTGGACCCGCCCTCCCTCCGAGGGGCGACCTCTGCCACCCAGCGGCCCCCCTCCTCCCCGTGTCGGAGACACATCGCATGGCCACCCCAGACTTTGCCAGGTCCCAGGGCTGCTCCACATTAGACTATTAACTTCGGACTTTTATTCCCCCGACATTATTTTTCGGTCTGTACATAGTTGAACCCTCTCTTTCTTTCTAGAGCTATCTGTCCTTTCCCCTCATTTTTTTCTCCCCTGACAGGACAAAACTTCATGTACTTTATCACAGATATCATTAAATCTCTGCAGTTGTTCATTTATCCATATTTCGAGAGTCCGTAAGCTTCCTAAGATCAGGTAACTTGTCAGTTACCTGGTTTACTCTCAACTCTGCGCACAGTGGGGCACGGAGCTCGTGGTGTTGAATGAATGGCTTCTGTACTTGAACTTGCACACATCGATTCAGCAGATCCGCATGCGTTAGAAGTTCTAGCCGGCATTGTATTTAATGTAGCACTTAACGTTTTGAAACAATTTATTGATGTGCTTCCTTATATGCTGGTACTTATATTTTTCTCTAATTCTCATGACAGACCTGCAAAGTAGATACTATCATCCAATGTGTTTTGTGTTGTTAGTATGTTTATTGAGGTGACCTCATGAGGTTAAACGATGAGCCCAAGATACACGGTTGACAAATGTTGGTACCAGGAGTGAAAAGTCCTGTTTCTCCAAAGCCCTGGCTTTTTCTAGGACTGATTGCCTGCTGAACAAAACTGGTGATCAATGTCCTGTTATCCAACTAAAACCCTTATACTTAACACATATTTCAAAAACTACTCTTACAAACAGGCATAAAATTTAAGGAAAATGTCAGTCTTCAAAGATGATTTAAAGATTATTTAATCCAGATTTTTAGTACATTTACTAGATGTAGCATAACCAGCACCCAGTAAATGAGTAGACAGGCATTTCAATATTTTATTAATAACAACGAATACACACTCGGTATCACCTTTAAATTCTGTCACTGCAGAGCAGGTGACCAGTCACACTTCTTATTAGTCTGCAAATTACAGCTTGGCAATGATGGAGCCAGTGCTGAGCTTGGCCAACAGGATGGGTTTTTCTGTAGAGAATAGACAAGTATTTGGTTTCATTTTCCTGACATTTATAAGGATCTGCAACTTACAGTTTTCTCTGGTTAGGAGAAAATTTTTTTTTTTTTAAAGGAAGAAATGGGATCTTTGATGGCTGACTAGTTATGGTGGACTAGTTACGTGTGGTTTATCTGAACTGCAGGGAGCTTTGTATACACAAGCAGAAAAATTGGAATCAGCCACATGGGTGATTTTTTTAAAACGTAATCTTATTTTTTTTCTGCACCAAGCCCCATGCCTTTCATGAGTCTTAACGGTAACCTTCTAGTTTTTTGTTGTTGTCTTGGGGATTTATTCATAATTCCAACATTTCATCAACACTATTTAAGATTTTCATGCAGCAATAATGAGCCGCCTCTCATACATAATGCACTAAGGTTTAATTGTTTAAATGTTTCATATTTAATATGATATGAGAAATTGTCAGGGAAGATGAATAGCCATATCTGTCATGGTGGTAAGGACGGGGAAACTGATGTCTGAAGTTTTGGCCTGCCCGGAGGACAAATTGAGAATCAGCTTGTGCTCCAGGTTTTTTTCTGTCTCCAAAGCAAATTATCTTCTTTACTGCATATGGCCCTTGATCAGGATTTCCACCAACCAAACTAGCTGTTAGAAAAATGAAAGCTCACTGGAAAATAGTGAACAATGGCTGAATGGAAAAAACATGGCAAAAATCTAATTTTCAGTTGCCAGAGCAAAGATTATCCACTTAGGTCCACACGGAAATGACACGGAGTTGAACACAGAAGAGGCGTTGCTTTTGCCCAGGCATATATGTATCCGATTGTGTTCTTGTACAATAAAACGGATAATTTAAAATAACTAATGTTGTCACTTTTTCCCTCATTAGTGTGGAATGTCAAATGTTGACTAAGTCATATCCCCAGCTATTTTTCTCTTTTTCTGAAAAGTTGGCAGAAAAGTAAGGTTGTCCAAGATATGTAGACCATACATTGCTTTTAGAGTAACTGGAAATTAGATACGGAATTCATATTTGAAAAAGAAATAGCAGCAAGAGGCTGAAAGAAGCTCGTCCCTCTCCCTCCCCCTTGGGTCCTGTTAAAGTCAAGGTTAGAATGCCAGGAGGTGTGTTTCCTTCTCCGGTGTGTCCTGTGGTTTAATCATAGTGCGGAGGGGTGAAGAGTCAGCCTTCCACTGGGGAAGCAAGATGTGTAGTCAGGTGTGGCGCTGAGCTCCAGCTCTCAGAGGTTTCCCAGCACCCATTTATACAAACACAAGACTCACAGAGCTGGCATGACTGTTAAAAATCATTCCCGGGATGAAGAGTTTTCATTAAAATATGATACTGATGAAGAGGGGTCCATCCCTGGGCACCATTCTAAGTGGGCTCTTCCTCCCCCATCCAGGTGTCCACCCACTAAGTCTAAGGGTGCCCCGCTGCATCACGGATGGGCCCCCGTCCCGTCTGACCACCATGCCCGGCGCTGCCCACGTTCTATTCTAGGTGGATGGTGCCTCCTGCAGAAAATAGAGCTTCCGTGACAGGAAGAAACGGACGAGTTTTTCTAACAGGACATAGGCTTAAAACCCATTAAGGATGTTTACGAGTGAAATATTTATGGATTCTGATAAGAATAGAACGTAGAATGGGTGTGGCAGTGAGGTGAGAGATCACAAAGCACATGGCATCCTGTCTTGGAATACTGGCCTGGGAACAGAGCCGGAGACAGCGGCCGCCATGGTCCTGTTACCTGTAGATGTTTAAATTCCCATTCTAGTGTTTATTAGCTGTGTGACTTTGCGAGTTGCTTACCTTCTTTGTCTCAATTTCCTTGTCATAAAATGAAAGTAAAACTTTCACTCAAGTTATAGCAGAGATTAAATGACGTAACTCATTAGAGTACTTAGTAGAGCATCTGCAACGTAGTAAACCTTCAGAAACGTTAAGTCTTAATGGTATTTGTTCAGGTGAAGAGTTTTCTACCAAAAATGCATCGAAGCAAGCGCTGAACTCACATTGTAAGCTCACACCTCCAGACTGCTTTCGTGCTGATTAAGTTACAAATCATTAATTCCTGCAGCACAAACTCGAGGTAACCTGAGTTATCCACCGTTAACATCTCTTTGTTTGCACTCAGTTTATTAGACTTAAAATGAGTTGGAAGCCAGGAGATTGCTGCAGCCAAGAACTCTGGATGATTCCCCCCTACCTTACAATCACTATAATTACTTTATCTCAAAAGGAACTTTATCTTTGCCACTCTAATGAGATACTCTGCCATGGAATAGCATTAAAGCTAAAAGGTTTCTGATGAGAAATGGTGCAATAAATAGAGTAAGATGGTAAAATGTCTGGCATGATGGATTTTATTTGAAATTGGTTTATAGATTGGAGACAATTTATATGAGGGAATTTATTAAGAAATATAGTCTAAATGTACGATCAGTTCTAAACTTAATATTTGTTAGAGATTAATTGTTGGTCAAGAGTCTACTTACTTCTCTTAATAGCAAAGCCTACTGTGTCGTAGCCTAGACATGCATCTAAGTTTACTGAGAAAAGTATGTGTCATCCCCCTTTTTACGTATCGATTCAATCGTAAGGCGTTTCTGAGTGTGTGAAGTTTAATGGAAGAGTCATTGCGAGTTATTTTATATTATTAAGTATTTTTCTTTATTAAGGCCCATTTTGGATGCCCCAAGGAGGAGGACATAATAGAACCTGCAGTCTGTTTTGATTCTTTTTTTTTTTTTGATGTTAGGCCTACAAAGAAGCCATTTTACGTGTGGCTTTATCCCACTGCAAGGCTTTAGGGGTGAGAGTGAGCGGAACAGAACGCAGGTCTGGCCTCCGCGGGTACTGGGGCACCTGCACGTTCAGTTCCCGGGTCCGCATCTGCATCCTGCCCTAGTTCTGCCTCGGGATTTCTCTTGGCTTCGTGGATCCTCCACCCCTCCAGCTTCCCAAAGCTCATCCCTTTGTGCCGGGCGCCCTCTGGTCCTCACTGCAAGCTCCGGCCCTCTTGGTCACGCACTGTGACTCCACGTACTGCTCCATTAATTACTCATCAGGAGCAAACTGACACGAAGGTTAAAATAGTTTCTTCTTGTTCCCCTTCACCCAAATCAATACCTGGAAAAGAGCCACTCTAAGATAACAAACAAATGAGTAATAATTTAAAAAACCTCGAAGTATTATTGTAAAGAATTTTATGCTTGAATGATTTATTTTATATCAAAGTATTATTTTGACAGTTTATATACATGTCGTACACTGTATGTAAATTCCAAATGTGAAGTGGTCTTCTTAAGTCGACTTGATTTGAACCACTTCCGACTGTCAATGTCAGCCAGTATAAGTGAAGTAAAATTTTAAGAATTGAAGTAAGTGCTACAATATGGAAGTGTCGTTTTCTTAAAACTCATGGTAGCGTCAGGTAATCCATACCCATGGTTCAAACGTGTAAATACTCTTCACCTTCAACATCTATCTCCAGTGGCTACAGAATAATTTGCTAATTTATCATTTTCCTGATTTTACGAAGTTTACTAATTTACCAGAAAAAAAATCGTAAAGCATAATATCATCTTGGAACGTTTTTTTGCAATTTATATTTACATTTTGATTGCAATATCCATTTGATTTTCTTCAAACTATTCACTGACATTTTCTTAGCAGATTTTAAGAAATGTTCAGTTTGTTGAAAGCTAAGGACTACAGGTGAATTCATCTTATGACAGTTTTCTCCTTGAATATGTTTGTGCACATATTTTTATGAAGGTAATCAAAACATTAGCATTTCATGTAGAAACTTTTGGGTTATATAGATTTCTTTCTAAACTTTAATTATTTTATTTCTCTAGGATTTTTTTCCCAACCATTTTCTCTATGAAAGATTTACTAATCTACCAAAAATATATTTCTTTTAACCAGTTACAAAGTGTGCAGCATCTTATATTGAATTGGATTGTTGCAATGGCTTTCAAAGACGTCTCAGGTTTGAATCGAACACCTTCGTCTTCCTCAGAGTATCTGAGACATTACATTTGTTTATGCCTCTGCTCTTTTCTGCTACAGCCAGAGAGATTTGGAGCAAACAGATGAAAAGACAGGAAACTCAGCACAGGGCATACGGAGGGCAGGGGAGCGCTCCAGAGAGCTCAGAACACGAAAGGCCAGCGTAAACATTTAATAAATAATCAAGTAAATTTTGAATAAATTAGGATATCAGGTAAATTAGCTTTTCACTTACTTGGTGAATCAGTTTTTGGTGAGTTGATTTTCAGCCGACTTTTCTAGAACCAGCATCTACAACACATGTGTAGAACACAGAGCCGTTTTATTTGCTAGTGTTTGAAGACATTAATGTTCAGAATAGCTCGGGGTCATTTTAATGGATCTTGAAGATTCCTCCAGTGTTTCAGCCGAGGTCCTGGGCAGGGAAGAGCTGTAGAAGAGAGAAGAGGGGCATGGAGGGCAAAGAATGGCCTCTTGGAGTTGGCTTGAGCCCCCTGATTCGGGAGAAAGTGAGAGCAAAGAGTGGACAAAAGAGGCTTTTCACTGGAGCCCGTGTGAGAATCTGGACCAGGGCCAGAGCGAGGCAGGTCACAGTGGGGTACGGGCATGGAGCCCAGCATCGCTCTGGCACCAGGAGAATGCTGGGCAGGGTTGCCACATTATTTATGGGCAAGTGTTTTAACTACCTAGAATTTTTTCATTGTGTGGGATGATACTTTTTAAAACATTTATAAGAGAAACATTCACTGGGACTATATAGGATATTTTGGACAAAATCACAACCTAAATATATTTATAAAACATAAAAGAAAAGATACAGTGTTTGTAAAGAGAGTTTCATATATTTTTTTTATTTCACCGCAAGTTTCAGTTAAATGTATCATGTTTTAAAACTGTGTCGCTTCGTTTATCGGTTAACACTGCGGTCCGCCAGCAGTGATAGAACACGAAGTAAACAGAGGCTTAACACGCAAGGACTTATGTGTGTTCTCTAAGCACTGATGGGGATGCTCGTAGCTGTCCTCTCCGCCGTCCTTCATGGCACAGCACCGGCATCACGGCGTCAGGTCTGCAGGTGGGGCGGGATGATGTGGCCACGGTCATCTTGTTTATTTAGAAAAAGAGACAATAGCATTAATGATTTTTAGAAACTTCTTTGCAGGCTTCTTCTTACATCTCACTGTTCATAACGTGGTCATGTGGCCACTGGAAATTACAAAGAAAGCTTGGACAGGAAGTGTTTTCCAAAGGCGAACAGGGTAGCCATGATTGGCTTAGACCCATATCATCATCATCATCATCATCATCATCATCATCATCATCATCATCATTATTATTTTGTTGTTGTTGTTGCTGCTGGTTTGGGTCCATTGCTTTTTCAGTCACAGAGTTCTGTTAATAAGGAGAGAGGGTGAGATGGATATTGGGTGGGCATGACTAATGGCTGCCGTATTTGTAAATGCATGCTTATTTTTGATCACTTTCACGAACTCATCGATTTCATTACTGAGTCTAACTTATGCTGTTATATACTCTGCTTGTATCACTATGGCTGTGTGAGGTACGTGGCCAGCCTTGAACTTGTTTTGAGTGTGAAATGCCACTCTCGTTTCAATGTTTGTTTCTACACATAAACATAGCTCCCTGGTTTTCTACAAAATGAAATTGATAAATTATCCATTTGACCACTTAGAAACTTTATCAAGAATTGTGGAAAGAAAAATAGATCTTTAGGGCACTGGGTTAATTTATTTGTTCTTTGCTTAAGGAGTAAATGGCCAAAGACCTCATTGGGGAAAGATAAATATAATTTAGTAGCCCTATCTTATACTGTAATAGGTCTTTGTCGATACTCTATAAAGAACAAGTATGATACCTAGTTCTAATAAAGCGTGTGTGTGTGTGCGTGTGTGTGTGTGTGTGTGTGTGTGTGTGTGTGTATGGTGGGAGAGTCACTTGAAAACCCTACTGCAGAATTAGGTGAGACAGTACAGGTGAGGACTGGGTATGGTTTTACCCTTATTTAACAGAAGCATTGGGACTCATGCACGCACGTGTCTGCCATTTGGGGATACCAAGCTCCCTGCATAAATACGTCACTGAAGCCAGATGAGAAATGGAGGGGTGGGTCCACAGGGAGGAGGGAGCCAAACTTAGAATTAAATATGGGGAGCCCAAGCTCATATTTCTGTTGGAAGCATCCACACTGAGTGACTATTGTGCTAGAATCGAGGGGCGGGGCTTGAGGAAGTGAGGGCGGGGTAGAGCCCTGCTCTGCAGACTTTTCCTAGAAAGAGTCAGATTTCCGAGACCCCAGAACTGAATAAGAAGGGAAACGTGGATGTTTTTCCTTAGGGAAAGGAATAGAGGAACACGCGTGTTCTTGGAAAATGAGAAGTC
Organism: Pteropus medius; assembly: GCF_902729225.1. Lineage (NCBI taxonomy): Eukaryota > Metazoa > Chordata > Mammalia > Chiroptera > Pteropodidae > Pteropus > Pteropus medius. Next base: position 2,801,417 of record NW_024340700.1, on the reverse strand, counting down.
GTGGAAGCCACAGGGGAGGCTTTCCTGGACCAGGACTGCTTTCTGAGTGACTAGTTGGCGCCACGGGTTTGTTGGTGGGAGTGAACCTCATGAAGTCAGAGTCCACAGCACGTGCCCTGCAAAGGCCACCTGCATCTCTGATCACAGATGTAACCTAGTCACTTGCTAGTGTGGTTAAACGAAGGATTCTCCCAGCGAGTTTCCAACAACTCTATTTCTGTATAGTGTCAGAACGACTTCGAGTTTTCCTTATGTCTTTCAAACCTTCAGTCATACATTAGGAATTTCACGTTAATTTAGAAAGCCATCTAAATAAGCATATGCTGACCTACTGCCTGGGAAATGACTTACAGTTGAAATGATCAGATACAGCCATCGATTAAAGCCGGCAGCATCATCTCATAGACAAATGAGTGAGCTTTTTCCTCCATAATCTGCCAAAAACATATGAAAAACCATGTTATTTCTCTTTATTACCGAATAGGATATTCTATTTAAAGTAGTTTATATGGAAGGTCAGTGTAAACAAATGTGATATAACCTAGAAGTTGTGTAATGTTTCTGTAAAACTAAGACTTTAAGCTTCGCATAAAGAGATATAGGAAAGATGATATGTGTATATATATCATCTACAGAATAAAAGGATTGTGACCAAAAATCGAAAGGACTCTTGCTCGAGTTCCCCTCTGCTCCATTCCATTACTGGACCCGGGTCCCCAGTGCAGGCAGGAGACCTTCTCCACCTCTGTGCTTGCCATAGCACCCGAGGCACAGGAGATGTTCAGACGTGTTTCGTGGAGCGAATGAATAACTGAACGAATGGCATCACAGTCACCGCATGCCTTGGCCTTCCTGTAATCTTAGACTAAGAATGGACCTTGTAGTCATCTGATCTGAATTTCCACCTGATACAACAATGGCTGCTGGAACATACACTCGACGTTTGGCCATCTGTCTTCTGCTAGAGCGCCTGTGGGAACGGAGGAATCATTGCTTTTCAAGCTAGCTGTTTTCATTTACAGAACTCTTTTTGATTGAGAGTTGTTGGGCCTGAAATCTATCTTCACCCGTAGCTTCTAGCTCTGTTTTTTTGATAAAACGAACAAAATCTGAGAAATCTTCCACCTGACAGCTCTTCGTAGGTTTTAAAGAAGCTAAAATGATTCACTCTCTAGGTCTTCCTTTCTCCACTAAATGTGAGAAAGGCCAAAGCATTGTCTTGCCACATCGAAAGTCACTTTTCTTTGAACAGCTTCAGAGCTATGAAAGCTATGGCGAGAGTGTGGAAGAGAAATCGTTAGAACATGGACGTATCGGAAGCGGGGCCAGCAGACTGCTGCTTGAACTCAGGCAGGGCTCATGTAGACAGGCTAGGGCTGATCCAGAATATTCTTGCGAAGGAGCCTGAATTGTAGAAAGGTAAAACGGGGTCACATACGTGGGTACTTCTTCATGGAATAGTGATGGTATTAAGGTTGGAGAATCAAGAGGTGTGGTTAGAAGCGGCACTTCAGAGAAAGTGGCTGCAGTGGCCTCCAGTTGGGAGCTGAAAATCCTGGACTGTTCACGTGGGCCTTGCCGAGTCACGTGAACCTTGATGCCTAGTGGTGATCTCTGCAAGGTAGCTCCAGGCAGATCCCGTACAAGCCTCTAGCAACTTATACTGCACGATCCATCCAGCCGTACCTGTACTGTGTTCCCGTTGCTAATGGTGTTTTCGTGTTTGTTGCTAAAGGCATTGCCACGGCCTCCTCTTAGATGGCAGGTTTTACCAGGCCAAATGGATAGATACAGTTTCAGTTCAGTAAATAAAAGCGTCCAGTCTCATGAAAAACAGTCAACCACCCAAACAAAAGCTTTCCCTGTTGTACTCCTGTTAGGGCCTGTGTTGGGCGGGGCGCGTGCCGAAGGAGCGGGGGAGGGGGCGTCCTTCTCTCCTCCCCTTCTGGAGCTTCGGCCTATTGTGTATTTTTTATTCTCTTCAGTTTCCGATGTGTTAGTGTCGAAGCAAGATGAGAGAGCGAGGAAAAAGGGATAGGGAGAGTTTCGACTTGACCGATTAACTGCCATGGGCTGTATTTGAGTTATCAGGAGCTGCCAGTGTGAAAAGCACTCTATCTCATTGGCTCCTGTCCAGACTGGTTAGAGGCCACCATGGGAAATTTCCAGCGACCCACACATGCATCTCTTCTGATTATGATTCCTCCCTCAGTTCCTGGTTTCTCACTCTTTCTCCACTCATATTTTCTCTGTTTGAATCTTCTTAGCCTTCCAGGAGGTCATCTTGGGTAGAATGTTAAAATAGCATTAGTGATGCTCTTTCTCATTTTCCAAGGAGGAAACATCACTTGTTTTTCCCAAACTCCGGACTCACGGGTGGAGTCCAACATAACTATATCAACAGGCAATTAGTATTCTAGATTTACCAAGTGGGACCCAGACCCCAACTCACCATTTCCCCCTAACTCTAGAAGAACCACGTCAATCTCTCAGAGTCATTCCATGGAAGCCCTTCTCTCTGGATTTAAGAAAAAGGGGTGTCTCGCTGTGTCGGAGTGATGATACAATGTAATGTTCAAGAAAGAAATCATCTTCCCAAATTGTCTTCACCCAATCTCCAAAAACCATCCTTACTACGCACAGTGTCGGTGAGGGGTTGAACAGCTGTATCATGTGTTGGACAGAGGGTATATGAAAACTGATTTCCGCTCACTTTTGCTATGAACCTAAAACCGCTCTAAAATGATAAAGTCTGTTTTGAAAATCCTATCACTGGAGTTTAGATGTGTCAATCTGCAAATGGAACCAGCACTTCTCATGCCTGATAATATCTATTACATCCGGTGCTCCAGCCGAAACCACTAATATAATGTATTACAGAAACCAATCTGGAGCATATTTAGCAGTTTAAAAATGTATTTTCTAGCACGTTGTTTTGATTCGTATGACAACCATGTGAATTGGGAAAGGCAGACACGTTCTATCACTGTTTGCACCCCAGAAAACTCTGCGAGATTCATAGAGAAGATAAGAAATTCTAAGGAAACAGTAAGAGGTAGAGCTCCAACTTGAACCCTCATAGTTTGGAAAAAAAAAAAAAAACTAAAGATTTTTCTCAGCCTGCTGCCTTGCTCTTAGCCGGCAGCTCCGTGTCTTTAGTGCACACATCATTATTTTTAATACTACTTGCTCCATAGATCCCCTAAGGCATTTCAAATATTTTAAGTGTACAAGATCCCTGCCATTCTTTTTTTCTGAGATGTTCTTGTATTTTCTTTGATTTATATTTTGGAGGCTCCCTCTTTGTTGAGGTCACGGGTACCGCTGACATGTTCTTTGCTAAGTGTCGTGTTATAGGTGTTCCAGCCATCTATTAAATTGCAGCTCATGGTATCGAGATAATAAGAGCTGAAAATTAGCTGAAATGTGGGTCCTTGATACCACAGAGATGCTGTCATTTAGACTGAGCTATTACTCACTTGTCTTCCCTGGTGAGAATAAGATTTTTAAATCACTTATAATGAAGGACACGAAGAACACTGGAATCTGATACTCTTAACCTGAAATTTTGTCCTTCCTTGTATTTTCTTAGTCAACCTGAGTGACTTTTAATAAAGCCTTATATTACTTTAGTTTTAATTTAGAGCTGTATGTTCAGCCATGACTGTTCTTTCTTCTATTTAGAAAACTATATCGTGAAGGAGAATGGGCAGGAGAATAAGTTTGTACAAATATTAGTTTCTACATTTGATTCTGGTCTGTCATTTATTGGGAAAAAAAACATTGCAAATTTATCCGTCGCAACTCGAAATTTAGTGAACATTTGCTTTCAAATGGCTGTGTATTGTATTGAACTTTGGAAATTCCAATGAGTTTAGAAAAAAAAAATCTATCAGATTGGAAAATGTGCTGTGGTGTATCGTTTAGGTGAAATATATGCTAAATAATATCACAAATCTAGGAAAATGTCAATTTATATGTTCAGAAAAGCGGAGTCCAATACAAGTTTCATAGCCGCGTCAATCTTGCCATATGAGATGAGGCTTCATTAAAGTTTGTCAGGACAGAAGACCGAAGTGGACAGTTGCATTCTTTTGTTTTATTACAGTGTGGAAATAAATGCCTCATCTAGGAGACCGAAATTGATACTGCTATAAAGTGGAGAAAACTGGTTTGTATTACATTTCTCAAAGATCTATAGACAACTACTTCTCAGTATTGCTCGTTCTACTTGAAACATGCAGGCTGTGAAACGTGCATCTTTAGTGGGAGATCAGGATGGGAGGAAAGTCAGGAGAGGGAGGAGCAAGCACATAGAAGGCAATTTTGGAGGAGTGTTGAGTAAAAGAAAGGACGGTGTATGAATTTACTAACTCGCTTGGTTGTAAGTTCTTGAGAACTTTTGTATCGTGCAGTCCATATGCTCTTGTCTGTTCAATGTCTGATCGAAAGGACAGCTACACTATCTGGGATGTCTACTTTAATTAGCAAAACGTGTATACAGCTGTGCCGTCCAACGTGGCAGCCACTAGCCACATGTGGCTCTTGAAATTTTAATGAATTAAAATTAAATAAACTTAAATAGCTCTTCAGTCACAGTGGCCATGCACTTCGAGGGCTGAATAGGCTCTTGTGTCCAGTGGCTACTATGTTGTACCTCATAAATACAGAACATTCCTGTTGTCACAGAGTTCTATTGGGCAGCGCCAGCTCAGGGAATTCTGGCTGGGTTGGTGACATGCTTGTTTGGATTCTTAAGTTTTTAAGTGACCCCCATATTTAAAAGCCAAATACAGCACAGCATTTGCTGGGTGAGAAATCTGATCTGCTTGAGGCCACATGGTTGTAGAAAATACAGTTTTGTCAATGAAATGCAAATACATATTCTCACAGTACTTACGCATTTATAGAAATGTTTTTATAATCATTTCTTCAAATCGGCAGAAAAGTGCCAATATTAATTTATCAGATATGTTACAGAAGTTGGCAGAAATGACCCATTAATGATAGTCTTTAGAAGCAGGTGAAAAGTAGTTTTCACAGGACCTTACCTTGTTACAAATAATAGAATATTCCATTGTGAAATAAATTCAAGCCACAAACTGTGAATTACAATTATGAAAGCTTTCATTGAGGATCCGTTGTTGAGATTCACCATGATCCAAGCACTGCCTTTCGGGGATCCCGTAAGAGAGATCCAGAGCACTTCTGCTCTTAAAGGCTCCCCATAGATTTGGGAGACTGATCACATCTGGGAAGCTTCAGGAGCCAAGCAGTAGAGATTTCCCATAGGCAGGTTTTTCCACAGCTGCCTTGGGAGGAGGATGCTGGAGCTTTTGCATCCTTCTCACATCAAAAGGCCGATGGGCAACATCCAAAACCTCACAAAGCTCTGACCTCTCACCACCTCCTGCGTGTGGGGAGTTCTCTAGGCAGACAGCGACACAGAATTTTAGTAAGTAGATTTAGAGGAGGAAAGAGAAGGTACCCGGCGGACGGTTGCACTACAAACCACTGATTTAATCAGCAAGTAATTCGGAACTGTAACGGACATAAAGTGGCTTCGTAGGGCCGTAGTTTAGACCCTGCTACGGCCCGTCAGTTCCCTAAGGGCATATACAGCTGTGGGCGATACTTGCCACTCCAGCAGAACTGCCAGATAGATCTGAGAAAATGGCCAGGGTCTTGCTGGCTGATGGAGGTGTTGGTGGAACTTTCTGGACCGAAGAAGCATCACGAGCAGTGGCCCTGAATAGAAAGGCATGGTGTACTCAAGACACTAAGAAAGACAAGGGCTTCAGAGAATGGGAGGAGGAAAGAAAGGAATAGAATATTGGTAGAAATGTAGCTTTGTAATAGAAACTACAAAGATGGCAAAGGTGGTTTGAGAACTCAGATTGATGTTGATGTCACTCATGAAGACAGAACACTGAGAAATCAATAGGTTTGGGGAAAATGATCACTGAGCATGTTTTCAGACATTTTAAGTTTCGGCAGCCTTTCATACACACACACCTACTATGTGTGAAAACTTAGAATCTGTGGTAGAGTGTGGTTCAGAGATGATGTGGCTGCTGTGTTTATCCAGCTCCCCTGGGCATTTGCTTCAAAATGTGTTTTCGTGAGAGAAGAGACCCCCATCGGCGCTCCTGGCGACACCTTGGGAAGCGTCTGCTTGTTAGGACTTATGGGAATTATTCTTTAGTTTCGGTATCAGAAATAGTGAAAAAATAAACAAGCAATATGCATGTTTTATACCGTTAACCCCTGCTCCCCTTTGCTATGCTTGCTTGGAAGCTCAAAAACATGCACCTGCCTCTAGCAAGCACATAAACCTTGGCCACGTGACCTGGGATAGTGACGTCACCACCGCCCCTATCCAAGACGTCCGCTCTTCTTTCCCTTCGTCAGCTCCCCACAGGTATCTTCACTTAGGTGTACCGTTATAGGCTATTTTATATTCTTTCTGGAATCAAACAGGGTAAACAAATAAACAAACAGGCTTCGAGATGGTTGGAGGGATTCGTTTATTCAGACAAATTCGTTTATTCAATACATTCGTCTATTCAATACTTTCAACTGAGAATGAGGCTTATCCAATCTAAACTAGAATTAATTTATTTTAATGTTCCTGTTCTCCCATGTCCTCTTTGGTACCTGTCTTCTCTGCTTTTGTTAAGGTCATTATATGCTTCTTATGGACTAAATTTTTGTGTGTGGACTGAATTGACTTATTGAAATGTAGGAGGAAGAGGGAGCCCAGCACCCTTGGTTGCATGATACCCTTATTTGTTCGCACCATAAAGCTGTCTTTAAAGTTAATTAGGCTACTGATATGTTCGTTGAGTTGATTTCCTGCCACGATGTTTTGGACTAGTTAATTGGCATAGATTAAAAAGGCCAGCTATTATTCGGTCAGTGAGGAAAGGGAAAAGAGGACAAAGTAGAAAAAAACCACTCATTTAGGACTGTCAGATGATCACAGTGCTCTTTTCCAGAGCCTGTTTTGGGACAGACTGTTCCATCTGGTGATTTAAATAAGGTTCATGGTATAAATGGCTATATGATTATAGCATCTTTAAGGCCTCCGTTGACATTCAACAAAGTGAAGATATTTACTTGGGGAAAACATGCTGATCATAGTAACAATCCTTTTCTCCTTGTCACTGTCTGAGGACATCTCCAAATTCACAGAGAATCACAATAAAAAAAAGAAATCCCTTCAAATATGTCTTTGCAGTAAATATTAACACATCACAAAGGCTTCCATTGTATCTGATATACATTTCTAAGGAATGGGCTTTGCTCAACACACACACACACACACACACACACACACACACACACACACCAATAATATGACAAAGAGAACTATCTTTTTACTTAAAATATCCTGCCCCTCCCCCCAAAAGAGAAGCAAACAATAAATGCAAATCCATCAGCCCTACTAGTTCTGATTGTCTGTTTTCGACTTTGATGTTATTTATGACATTCAAAAGCTCTCGAAAGGGGAGCCAGCTCTCTCCTTTGTGCACACTGCAACTCAGCAAATTGAGTCAATGGCAACCCTAGAGATGAGCCAAACGGGCAAATAATGGTAGACTTTGGCAGGTAACACTGTGCTTGGTTGTTGTCTACGTGTAGTAAGAGGCATATATCATCACTGTACAGCTCAATGGCATGTTTGTTTACACCCTTGCATGACCCGCCATCTAGATTTTTAGACCTTTTCTAGAAAGTTCCCTTGTGCTCACTCCTACTCACTCACACTCACTAAGGCGCTCACTCTTCTGACTTGTGTCAGCAAGATTTTTTTTTTTTTTCCTGGCAAGAATACTTATACGATGTGATCAGATAGAGTGCACTGGGGCCTGGCCACCCACTGGAGGGGAAGTCCCCTGGACTGGGGTCAGAGGAAATGCAGCTGCCAGATGGCAGTGTGGTCAGGGGAGCCAGCAGCCCAAATCGCAGAGTCCAAAGCCAGCTGGAGACCTGGGGCTCCATCTGTCATGGCACAGATATACAAGGAGGGGGATGTCCTGAGGTGGGCATGGCATCATTTGAGCTAAAGACTAATGAGAAAAACAAACAAACAAACAAACAAAAAACATTGACATAGATTTTTAGGGGGTCTGGCCAGCAGAGAATATAGGTTCAAACAGGGAATGCATGGCCTCCAGTCAGGCACCTCTGAACTGCAGGCCCAGGTTTCAAAATGCAATTAAGACTGAAGAGGAAGAGATTATATGCATCTCCAGGAAACCAAGCACCCAGATAAAGCTGTCCTCATGGAAAGGCTGAGGCTTTAACCATTGACCTTAAATAGCTAGATATTTTTCCAGCAAAATGAGTTGACTCAGGAACAAAGAATTGCAGCTTGAGACATGCAGTCTAATGGCAAAACCACCTACAAGGCCAGAGAAACAAGAGCACCACTCTTTTTACGGACGTGGGCGGGGCTGTTCTAAACGAGGATTCCATTGGAGGAAGCCGAAGGTGCGAAGTGTGGTGGCTTCTCATTGGCTGGTCCTGGCGGGTTCCCATTGGCTGAGCCGGTTACCAGCCTGGAGAAGCTTTTCCCGCCTCTGGCTGAGGTCGTCGGGTGGCACCACTGCCAGTCAGGGATGCTGTGTATTGCCTGCCGTGGGGTCAGAGGTCTGCGCTGAGTGACAAGTGCGTGCGAGTTCTCTCTTCCCGCCTCCCGGCTCCACTGTAACCAGGTGTATTAGACCCCAGATGCGCAGAAACTCCGAGTGGCCGCTCCCCGCCTGTGACGCGACACGACTGTCGGAGGGCGTGCGCACGCGGCCGGATCCGCGCCTTTGGCGGAGCAGGCGATACTCTGATGATAAATGGTCAACCGGTCGGTGAACGGGTAGGTGGTTGGCAGGGCCTGGAGGGCTGCGAAGTCCCCGAGCCGGATTGGCCGTGGGGTCGTGCGGACGGGGCCGGCGCCGGGAGGGGGGCGGGGAGGAGCCGCCGGCGCTCGGCCTGTCACATCGGGGCTCCCCGGGGCCGAGGCGGAGATGGCCCACGCCCTGGACGCGAGCAGGGCGACAGCATTCGGGGTCGGGGTGTGTAGCCCCCGGGCCCACCCTTCCCGCCGGCGTGGTCTGAGGAGAGCGCCTAGTAGCGGGGTCCTCTCTGCGCGGGCCTCGAGTCGTAATGGCATTTCTCCCTGGGGCCATTTTAATGGCGTTTCAGAGCTTGGCAGGCTTGCCACCTCGGGTTGTCGCTCAAGAGGCCCGGTCACGTTCGAACAGAAATGAAGGACAGCCGCAGCGCCGGGCCACGCTGCGGCCTGATGCACGGAACTTTATTTATTTATTTTTAATTTGGCAGCCGCCACTGAAATTCAAATGTCCCCGTGCGAAGCGGTCTCCTTTCATTTGTTTTCTTTATTAAGCGCACAGCCAAACTTCTGTCTTCTTTGTTTTATTCTTGGAGTGGTTGGAAGGCACAGAGATAATGGGCTTTGCTTTCAATTTTGCTTAATTACATCTAAGTTCTTTTAAATGACGGGTAATTGTTCTTTTTTCCTTGACTAGCAGCTGATGGAAGCAGTAGGTTATTTTGGAAGTATGTTTTTAAATGAGAAAAATAAGATGTGTTACCTACACCAGTGCCTTTTAATAATGCAAGGAGCTTATGATTTTTACTATATAAAGAATGCATTCTTATTCTATAGCACTTGGAGTATATGAATAAGTGGGGCCATAAACACTGATAAAGCCATTGCTAGCATTTTAGTGACCATTCTCGCTGGTATCTTTGGGATATAGTCACACTGTCACACACAGACACCAATTTTTTTATATTCAATTTTGTCAGTTAACAATAATTTATAGCAACTCTTTCAAAGTTAATTTTTATAATTCTATGTTTTTATAGTTGTGTAATAGTCTATGTTCTGCTATAATGGCAATGATGGTACATATTTCATTTCCAAGTTGTGTGTGTGTGTGTTTAATATACATCTGTATATTTACATCCTTAAGTTCTGGCACTTATAGTGTTGATTCCAAACAATGGATTTCTGGGTCAAAGGGCATGTGTATTTTTAATTTTAATAAATGTTGCGAGATTGTGTTTCCAGAACGAGTTGTAACAATTCACATTTTTGAGAGTACTGCTGTTTTTCCCAGAAAATAAATCATTATTTATGTTCTCAGTCTGGTTAGACTAAATGAAATATTCTTATAATTTAACTTCTATTTTGTTTACTGAGTATTTAAATATGCTCTGTATTATATTAGCTTAAAAATCATATCATAGGTCATATATGTCTGTATGTTTTTATTGTATATGGCATATATTTTATATATATGACAGTAACCTTTTATCTATTATTATTCCAATTGCATATACATTTTCTAATCTTATCAGTTTTTGTTGTCTACTTTTTTTATTTATTCCTTTGTTACACTCACTTAAACATTTTTTATGTAGTCACATGTTTCTATATTTTTTCCTATTTTGGTTATAAAACTCTCAACCTACAGATTTTACATACATCCAATTTTTAAAAAAATTATATATTTAGTTGCTCTGAAATTTCTCTTTGTATGTGGTTTGTGAAAGGGCCCAAATTTATTTCTTTTGAATGGATAACCTTATGCGATATTACCATTTATTAAATAATCATTTTCCCAGTGTATTGAAATATCACCTTGGTCACAATAAAGCCCTGCATATTATAAAATTGATTTGTAGGCTCTTTATTATTTGGAAGTACCCATAAAAATCCATGGCTCTCCCTACTGATTTTGAACACAGTGACTTCATAGTATGTTTTAATTTATGGAAAGGCAAGCCTAGTTTCAGTCAACTCATCTTTTTCATTTTCTTGGCTCTTCACGGGCATTTATTTTTTTGACTTGAACTTTAATGTTATTTACCTGGTCAACCACCCTCCCCACCACACCCCCCGCCCACACACACACAGAATAATAGTTGGTCTCTCTATTGAAACCTTTACAGCACTTAAAGGCTTAATCACACACCCCAGGCCTCTGCTTCATCAACTTCTCTGTTCAAAAGTGTTGAGAAGTAACAGTGGCAAAGATATGTTCTAACTGCCATGTTCCAGGAGAATTCTCCCTACCACTAATTATAAAGTAGTTTAATGCCCAGAACCTATCTCCAAAATTAAAGATTGAGCAGGTACTTGTCAGTAAGGGTGAATGGCAGAGAGCACAAGCATCTTGGCTTCTGGGACAGCGTTGACTGGGGGAAATTCATGGAGAGAGAGCAGCATAGCTATGTAGTGAGACTGAAGGTCAGATGCCAGCGCTTTGAGAAGTCATGATTGGAGAAGCACCGGCTCCTTCCCAGTATAAACAGAGGTGGTGAGGGGCTTCAGTCACAACACAATGGCCTGGTGGACTGGTGGCCCCCACCCTGACACTCAGCCTCCACGCTCTCTCCCTACTCATGAACTTCAGCACAAGATGCATAGTTCCCGTGGAGATCTGCAGGTCATAGGTCACCCATATGTCGAACTATACTTGAAAGAAATCCACCAGTACTAATGCTGTTGAGTATTTTGTGGAATTATTTTCTATAACCACAGAATGAGACGGTGGTTCTTTGTTTGATTTGTTTTGCTCGTGATTGCCAAGGCATTGTCTTACAGTAGTTACAACGGAATTGCATAACTGTATTCCATATGTACTCAGTACATGTTCACATCATGTGCCTACTATGTGCCCAGCATTTTTTCTAGTACTGGGTATATAATAGGTAACAAAAAGGACAATAAACAAAACTACATGCTCTCGTGACTTTTAAATTATTATGCAGGGAGCATAGAAAATAACCCCAAAGATGTGTAATATATAGCAGTGATAAGTGGTTTGAGGAACCCCTGAGGAAGACAAGGGGGAGCGGGTGATGGGAGCACTGTATTAGGGTAGAAGAAGTTACGCATGGGATATGTTTTGAAGTAGAGTCATCAGAGTTTGCTGGAAGACTTTTCGTGGGCTGTGAGAGAGATCTAAGCATGGGTGCCAAGGATGCATAGTTTTATTATTTACCGAATTATTTATTTGGGTCTGTCTGGGTATATAGTTATGTCATTTACTAGGAATAGGAAGACTGGAAGATTTTTGTGTGTGTGTTTTGAGAATTGAAACTTCTGTGGACATTTACGTTTCAGAAGCCTAATAGATTTTCAGTTGGCTGATAGGTATGCTATAAATTGAGATAAAATTTAATTCATCAGCATTGTGGATGGTTTTTACAGTTGTGAGATTCTATGAGATACTAAACAGGAATAATAGCTAAATGCTCTCTATTTGGGACATTTGTCATTTCCCGTTATCCATACCGCCTTTTGGGAATGATGTTGTATGTGGCCGTGAGAGGTGCTAGGCATCTCCCACTGTGAAATCCAGTGAACAGATTCTTCTCTCAGTTCTGTTAGATCATGGAGCAAGCATGAAACTGGGACTCTATTTCACACAGCTTGCTTTTGGAACTCGAACCTTCTGTGAGCGACACAACAACAGGGGGACGGTGACGATTTTTGCCTCCCAAGTGGCGCTGGTAGAGATACGGAGCCTTTCTGAGGCATGGCCTTTGCTTTGGTTATCACTGCCCAGTCTTCTGTGTTCCCTGCTCTCCAGCCTCTCAGAGGGTCTGTGGGCTCAACATCTTTTTGATGTGTTTCTTTTACGCTACAAGTAACGGGCTGTTGCTTTTCTGCGTATTCAATGATGTTACATAAATAAATTTGTAGTTTTTAAAATATAGCCAAAATCTTTTAGGGTACTTTATGTAACTAGTAGACAGAATTCATGGCACGTATTGAGCACACAACATATAGCATGCAAATGGAGCATGCGTGTGTTCAACACAGAGAGGGGTGCGAGGACCAGGAGATACCTGATGTCCGCGGGGCACCTGGGACCTCGGTAGCATGAGGCAAACCATACGAGGGACTACACATTAGATGCATAGACTGACATCAGCACCTAGTAGTCAGGAAGGCTATATTTGCCCCTTGGCAACATCCATTCTGGACCCACGTTTCCAGTGCCCAAAAACCACAGAATCCATGGCATTCGTCAGGCTAATCGACAAGCTAAGGCTGTGGGCAGGCGTGCCCTGTCCCCGTGTCTCTGTGACAGAGCAAGTGTGTGTCACTGGCCCAAGGCACCTCCTGTCTGTGGGTCCCACCCTGATTCCATCCGATTCTAAACACATTTAGTTTTCTTATTTCTTTCCCTTTCCTTCTCGAACTATGATTTTAAATTGATTTTTTAAAAACGTATGATCGAGGCGTTTTAATTTGGTCAGAGAGCTTTTCTTCTTTGCGACCTCTGGGATAGCTCGCCTGGAGGTGGGCTTGGGGGCTGCTGCTGCACCAAGGTGATTTCCCACATGGCTTCTGCTCTTGCAACTCTCTCTCTGATTAATACACTCTCGGGCTAAAGAATAATTGAGTTTGAAATCAACTTCCTGTGAAGTCTCTCTTGTCTCTTCAGTAGAGCTTAGAGCCTCACAGGGTGGAGAAATATGCCTCAAGAGGTCATAAAATTTCTGAGTTATCTAAAAACCCTCAGCACCTCTCCAGCCCTATCACAGCTTGGTTCTGCATGTGAGATGGTTCAAAATATTAGACAAAGGATTTAGCCTTTAATTTAGCTTCAAGTGCCTTCAGTCAGTATTTCTGAATTTAGAAGGACGGAACGACTTTCTCTTCAGAAGATTCATTTGTAAAACAGCAGATTGGATGAGGACATGTTTCCTATGAATGGGGCTAGTTGTGTGTGAAATGAACAAGAACAAAGAACAAGGGAGTGAACACCTGACTAGGCACGAAAAATAAGAAACACACTTTGAACAAGGATATAGAATTGATTAGAAGTCTGATGGGAAGCCCAAACTTATAGTGATCTGGATAAATGATGAAATAAAGCCTGCTAACCTGAGAAGTCTGATACCTTTCAAATACCATGCATTTCAAATTATGGGAAGAACTGTATTTTAACTCCAGAGTTAAGACACCTAGAAAGAGGAATATTTAGGTTAAGTGAAATAGAATGTTGAATCCATGGATTTTAAGAACAAATTCTTGTTTATGTGTGCACTCAGATGAGTTTGTGTGGATAGAAGGGAGGGCGGGGACTTGTAGTTCAGCTGGCTCTTGTTCGATGTGTGTGGGTAACTGTTATTTTCTGTGAGCTGACGGGAAGAGATCCAAGTATGAAGCAGCTCTGCAACAGTAAATACAAAGGTACAGATTTTTCTGTGTGTGAAGGTTTTCCTTAAAAGAAAGCCATTACTTTGCGCAGCCTATCACCTTTCTCAAGTGTATTTTATATCATATAGCTTTAATAGTCTACCTTTAAACCGCATGGAAAATACACTTTAAAAGTGCATAATTTATTTATCGAATGGCTGCTTTTTACATTTTATTTCTCACTATCCTCTCTCTCTAAAATAATTACTCTATTTTTTATTCACTCTTTGTCCTGAATTGAAGTCATGTGATAAACACAAAAGTAGTGTCACTAAAATCATTTCCAGCTTTAGTCATGACCGGCATCTAGAAATTCTTCGTTGTGACCATAGAGATAGAGAACAAGCTAATTTGTCCTAAGTTCCAGTTGTCTGTCCTCACAAATACCCATCATCTGCTATTTTAGGGGTGCGGAATGTTATCTGAGATGTTATCTGAGATGGCAGCAGGTATATTGGGGGAAGATGGTGTTTTTCCAAACCGTTAGTTAATATTATTCTCTGCTCTCCTTTGCCGTATTTGGTCCGTTTGTTTGACAAGGATAAAGTTCAAATTAGAGCGAAAAGGGGGCACGTCTTGTGTAGAGGGAAAGAAATAGAAGAAACCCACTGCTCAAGTGGACTCACACTTTTTAATTAGTGCCTATGGGAGGCAGCTTTTCTGAGCAGTACCGTTTACATGTACGATCTTAAAACACGGACGTGCGAATTGCTCTCACGGTTCCCGTCGTCATCTTTCCCGCGGCAGGTAGAAAAAAAATAACTAACTAAAGAGTTAGGAGAAGGGATCTCTCATCCCTCCTCTGCAGTCGCCTCAGAAGGACACGGACACGGAGTGAGAGAGGGCAGATGGCGACAGAACACCACTGGGGTCGCGGGGAAGCTGGGGGCCTGCGGTGCTGTCGCAGAAGCTGAAGGCCGGTGGAGACGCGCGTGTCCAGTTCGCCCTGTGATGCGGCGGCCCCGTGTGGCCGCATCTTCTCCTTCCCACGGACCTGGATCGATGGGCGCGATCCCCGGCCCAGTGATCTGCTCTCTGGGGCCGCCGCGCGCCCACCCCCAACCTATTTGACTGCTGTTGTCCCTGCGTCCTTCCCGATCCAAGGAAATGTACCACGGCGAAGCTGCTGGAACCTTTCACCCAGTGCAAAACGGGAGTAGTAGTAGCGATTTTACAGAACGACTTTTTGGAAGCAAGTAAGGATGAAATTGGTATATGTCCTGTGGCCCAAGGTCTACGAGCGATTTTTGTCTAGAGAGGAGATTTAAAATTAAAACTATTACTCCAGCCCCTCTAGTGAGGTCATCGGCTACACCGCGTCTCTGCCGTAAGGAAACAAAATCAGGGGGTGTTTGTACATTTACAGTTTGCGCCTGGGAAGTCTTGTATATTTTTATGCAGAGATGATAATATTTTAAAAAAATAGTATGAATTCTTTTTTAAAACCTCGAAATGTTTTGACATCACCTTATAAAATCGCAGCAACTCGGGCCGTTGATAACAGGAAACTTGATGGTGACTTTCCTAGTAGTTTCTCATTATAAAATATTGAAAATGGGAACTAAGAAATCGACTGTTCTGTTTCCTTAGACAGATGAAGAAATCGAGGCACAGAAATGTTAAATGATTTACCCAAAGCCTGTTAGCTGGAAACAAAAAAGGCAAAAGTGGATGTCGGTCCTCAGATTCTGACTCTCAAGCCAGCACTCTTCCTCATCTATACATTTACTTACTTTTTTAAACTTTATCCTTATTTAATTAGGACCAATCATTACATAATTATTCACGTTAATTTGGTTCCCTACAAGAGTCTTTTTTTTTTTTTAAATAAATGGTTCTTTTTAAAAATTTTTTCACTAGTTTCAGATATACTGTATAACGGTTAGATATTTATATAATTTATAAAGTTATCCCTCATCTATAAATTTAAATTTAGATACTATAGAAAGAATCTGGGAAAATGAGGTTTTACCAAATCTAAATTGTGAGACAAACAAAATTGAATGTATTTTTTTCAATATTTAGTCATTTATCTATCCCTTCATCTCTTTGTTCATTCTTCTATTGTTTTACAGGTTGAAGGTAGGCATATTTATTAGCTTGGAAATAAGGACATTTTGGGGAGGAAATATTTATGAATACCAAAGTCCAAAATTCATCTTAACTTTCCACCATTTAAAATTTCTTTTTGTTAAATTTAAACCTCCAGCTAAAATGGTTCCTTAAACTCATAGGAGAAACATAATTATGAAAAATATATTATTTTACATAATTTGAGAGCATAGAGAGAGGAATTAGCGATCCTTCCCCTTCAGCCTCTTCCTCATCTTCCAAGTCCACATTTACCTGGGAGTCTTACTATGAGTCTCAAAGGGACGACCTTTAAAGAGGATCCGTGCACTTGAAAAGAAGGCTTGTCTTTGTACAAGGTTATAGGAGAATCCCAAACGCCTCAGAGACCCAGTCAAAAACAATAAAAACAGATAAACAACAACTATAAGAAAATCCCACCAAAAAAGCAGCCAAACAAACAAATGAAAAATAAAACCAAAACAAGGAAATATGACTAATTTTTTTGCCTTAATCCTGTTACCGAGGAACCCCATCTTCCTAAGAGTGGGGGGTTCCGTGTCTCATGTGCCTTCTCACTGGCACAGTGAGATGCAGAGCTGAGGATGATGGGTAGCCAGGAAAGAACCTTCCAAGAAAACAGAAGTACATGTCTGAATAATGGGTATGAACGAGCTTTTCAATTTGATTTTGTTTTGGTTCCTTTTCATATAGTGTGTCTGTAGGGACACATGTGTACCTTCGCTGGCAGTTTCCAATTCTTTCTCACATGGGCTGGTACGTGTACTTCTAGTTTTCACTGCATTATCAAATCTGACCACAAACATCAGTTCCTTCTGCTACTTTTTAGTGTATAATGAATGTACGTAAGATTCATGTCATCTATAACAACATGAACAGTGATAATGTAATATCTAGAGAGACGGATGATGATGTTCATATTAGTTGCTAGTCTCCTGGATCTCTGAAATATTACTTTTATTGACAGACTTTTGCTATTTTTCTGCCATTCATTTTGTTCCCTACATGCTGCTTTAATCTCTTTTGTAAAAAAGATTAGAATGATGGATGAAATGCCTAGATTTACCTTGCAAATGTCATAATCTCTCTTGGATTTTAAACCACAGACAAATTCTGTATATGACACAGTGAAGATTACAAGTAAATTTCCATGTAGCCAATGTAACTTCAAGTTTAGTTCTTTTAGGTATTAGCGGTAGGAGGCAGAAAAAAAGCTTAAAACAAACAAACAAACAAAAAGCAATACACAGTTTTGGATTTTGTCGGAATGCTCAACTTTAAGTATACGTAATTATTTTCTAAGCCTGTACCTATCATAAAGCATTATTACTTGCTACTAGAAAGACTTAATAGTTCAGAAGCCATATTTCAAATCAGAATACATGATTTCTCAGAGATAGGGAGAGAAAAATTGTCTTCTAAGGACATGCAACTTTATTCTGTCAGTTCCATTGGAAATATTTATTTTTCTGATTGATATTATAATTTTACTCTATTCTCTATAATGATTCTTGAATTCCACTTAGCAGGAGCCACTGTCCTTTGAACAAATTTGTTTTCAAAGACATCCTTTCATTTTGAACACATCTCAACAAATGTCATTTGAATTAGTGAATGAATTTTTTATTTAATGATCCTTCTATGAAATGAAAAACCGTTATTACTGCTCTCGCCTTAAATATATTCTGTATCTCATGCAAATATTCATAGCAAGATCATAAAAATTTAAATAAAGTAACGAGCAGAATTAACAAGGAGCGTCATCACGCGTCTCGGCGTCTCGGCCAACCTCAAAGCCTTGGCGATCGCATTCCTTAGTAGTATTCCATGACTTTCTTTTTTCAAAATTTGCACAAACACTGGTTAAATCCCCTTCACTTCTTAAAATAAATGAATTCTGAACATTTCTTACTACTATGTGAAGTACTTCATCTTATTTGTCCTAAATTTACTTGTTTTAGGGAAAAAAAAAAACCTTTCTAGCTTTGTCTTTCAGAATTGGTAAATAAGCCAAAACTCATTTTATCCAAGGTGCCGATTACTTTGTGGAAATTAATTTCTTCCTCTAGTTGTATAGTCCTTACATATGAACTTGCCAGTTCTCTGATTTTCCTTCAAGTTATAATTACTAATTAGTCACTAATTCCATTAGATATTTCTTGGTGTTTTCCAAGCAATAATAAAAACAATGCAGCACTTACTACGATGAAACACTCTCGAAAGGTTCCTTATTGACAGATCAAGGCAACCCAGGCACAGAGTGATCGCCCAAGGTCAAAGAGCACATGTCGGGCTGAGTCTCAAATCCAGGCTCTGGTTCTAGCCTCGCTGTCCATTGACATAACAACTAACAATAGTTTTGCATATGCACACGCCAAGGTGTCGTGGAAGAGTGGGTTAATTTTCTTAATCGTAAGTCCAAAACACTACCGATAGTTCCCTACAGTTTCATCGGCCGCTTTGATTGAAGTTGCTCCCTGGGGACTGTCCCCTCGTGGAACGATCAGTGAGCACTCACATTCTTTCCCGCCATCACCACAGATATTCCAGAGCCTCAATTTTATACACGTAGTTTGTTTAAATCCTCAAAATTCTGCACCTTGCACCTGTCGGTGCTAAAACTTAGTTATCCATTTTCTTCCATTCCCGAACACCTGATAGAGTTGAAGCGCGCCGTTCCCGGCGTTGCTGTCTTCGTTGGATTTCTCTGAAAGCAGAGGCTGAGACACAGCCTGCCCACGGCTCGTTCAGGAGGTGACCCAGGGAACGCGGAGGAGCTGTGCGAAGGAGACAGGAAAGGAAGGGAAGACTCTACAGAGTGGGCAGTTGAGCTCGTGCAGCGAACAGTTGGGCACAGTCTCACTGGGCATCTGAGGAGCCACGGAGAATGCCTTGTAAAATTGTCCCTCCAAAGGATGGGACGCGGGAACATTTATCTGCAGGTCCCCATGCAAGGTTGGTTAAGAATTGCATTTTGATTCCTTGGGGCTGTGTTTCCCTCCAGGCTGCGGCTTCAGAGAAAGCCGAAGCAGGGAATCCCCGAGACTCCCCGAGAGATTTTGAGATAAGACACCGGAAGTGTGCCAAGAGCTGTCCGCCACAGCTAAGCTGAGACAAACTGGACCATCGGGATATGACAGTAGAGTGGAAATGGCATCTTCCACAGTCCACCCATTTATGTTGCTCAGCCCCTCCTGGCTCCCACACTGAGGTTATTTTGTCATTGATTGTTTTCAAGGGCGTGGCCTGTTGCAATTCCTAAAATAGATTTAAGCTAAGGAGGTGGTAGGACCAGCCGCAACCCGCATTGTTGGAGCGTGTGCTGAGGCGAGCGCTAATGTTCATTAACTCCCAGCTCCGCCATCTCCATTCTTGGTTTCTCTTCCCCTCCGCCAGCTCTTCAGCAGGTTGGGTTTTTGCTTGGTGCCCGACTCAGCTCTCCATCTCTGAGTGTCTAAGCCCTCAGCAGTCTGGGTACCTCTAATTCTGTTATCATCATGCATAATCATCGAAAGATGCCCCATGAATTTCCAGGTTCCAGATATAATTTTTCCGGACGCCGTTATGTAACAGCACACCTAGCTTTTCATACTAATCAGAGATGACCATTTCCTCGGATAGTGACTTATTTCTTCTCCTGCTCGTCTAACTGCAAGCAGAGCTCTAAGTGACCAGGAAGTGGTCAGAGCCTGAGGTTCAGTTGAGCCCTTACTGTATCCTCTATTTCCTAGGGTCTCAGCTCTGGAACCAGGATCTCTCAGCAGCGGCACTGAGAGCTGAGCGAATGAGAAGCACAGATTCTACAAGTCAATCACTACGAGTGATGGCAAAAAGGGACGATTTTCATTTTGACCTCTTGTTCCCTAGACCTTTTTATTCCAGTTGTTGGAGACACGCATCACGTATCAGTCATTGGTTCGATGAGTATACGACATCCGGGCACACCCAGCTGGTCCCTTAACGAGGCATTAAATAGATCCTTCCAACATCTCATTAGGTTGGCGTGCCTCCGTGTCATGCCGCATAGAATCGAGTCAGTGGGATCTTCGATGCTGCTCCCCATCGTTTCTGCTTCGCCGTTAGAAGAGCTCTTTGATCTCATGCAGTAGCACGTGGGCCCCGATTTCGGTAAGATAGGCACTCCACGAGCTCCTGAAGATGGGGCGCTGGTAGGGACACAGGCAAGAAAGTCAAATTCGTACCTGGAGCGTGAGCAGTTCTGGAAAGGACAGATGCCCGAGTCCTCCGGAATAGAGGTAGCACGTCATCGCAGCCCTCGTCATTAAGGCCCGGGACTGGCTCTCAGCAAAGCGTCCCCTTTGGCCCAGCAAGGAGCGGCTCCCAGGGTTCCCGTGCGGGCCTTCGCGTGTCCACGGGCGCTGCGGCTGGGTCGGGGACGCTGAGAAAGCGCAGCGTGCCGAGTAAGGCGTGTCTGCCACAGGCACGAGGCAAAATACTCAAACCTTCATCGTGGCCAAAGTCATGACCGACATGATCTGCCCTTTCGTCTTCCCTGGTCCCACTGGAGATTCCACTGGGAGCCGAGCTTCGCGTGGGCCGGGATCGGTGGGCGCTGCTCGCTTCTCAATCCCCAGTGTCTGGAACACTGCGTGGCCCTGAGTCGGCGCTGGAAATACATGTGACTGAGTAAATCATATACCGCGTATTCCTTTGACCATGACAGCCCTTCTCCCCGTTCCCCATGTCAGAAGCCTGCTCCCTCCCCAGGGCCCTGTGTGTGGGCCACCTCCGCCTGCAGGCCACCTCTGCCCAAGTGCTCGCCCCAGACCCTTGAGTGGGCACCACCTTTTCATCATCCTGCAGCAACTTCAGTGTCGCTCACTCCGGGGACTTCTCTTCATCCCCTGTTTTTAAGTATCTCCTTCAATTACTTCTTAACACAACGTTTATGTTTTATATTTTCGTATCGTTTCTCATTTGCTTAAATTATCTTGTTAATTTATTGAGATGATCTGTTTCTTCCTATGAGAACATAAGGTCCGTGAAGGCAGTTTGTCTATGTACAGCTGTATGTCCGAGGCACCTGGACGCTGCCAACAATACGAGGTACCCCGTAAATATTTTATTGAGGTGTTGAAGAGCCCTTTTCACTTAGCTGTGAGGGACACTACCTCTCGTTTGAGGGTTTTGCCGTTCTTTGCAAAACGATGCTGTTTGTACCCCAAATGCCCTCACCAGGTATTTGGCAGTGCTATCGAAAGGGAGGCGTGGTACTGCGAACCCCTGGTCTTTCTGTAGAACCTTTAATAAACAAGAATAGTGTGTGTGCCACCCCAGCCTTCCACACGGTGTCTGGGTGTCTGAGAGGGTTATGCATTCAGGTCAATAACACTCCAGTTTTTCTCCACGTCTTTTCAGCTCCCTCGGGTGATTGCTTGTCTGCCCCGAGTGATGGATGGACACATAGCATCGTCGTCGGTCTGGTTGGGGAGGCTGTGGCCTTGACCAGTAGTCCGTGACGAAGCATTTCCAGCCTGCCCGTTGTAGAGTTTAGGTCAGGGAACCACAAATCTCCATCTGTAAATGCTGTGGCGGAGCTCGCTCAGGCTCTCAGCTGCTCTTCCTTGTCTCGGAGAGGAATGTCACCTCACAACTGTCGCCGTGTCCCACTTGCTCTCTTTCCTCATTTTATAATTTTTAACGCTTTTATTCCTCTTTAAATTCTGAAGCCTCTTTCACGGAGCTCTGCAGCATAGCAGGAAATGGGATTTCTAGGTTATATTTAGCTGGTCATACTGTGAGGTTCTCCCTTCACACTTGGTCTAGCTTTCCATGTTTAGAAAGTTGCTATAACGTTGCTGCTTCTGCCACTTAGACAAGCAGATTACTTTTCTTGTTCATATTTATGCACAGTCTTTTCTACTCTTTTCTCTAAAATGTATGTAGGTTTCTTTGGGGTTATTGCATTGCTTTTTTTCTTCCGTTTATTTTTCGTAATTCATGTCTCTGTTATCATAATCACTTTTTTTAAAATGAATATTTATATAAGAAACTTATTAGAAACTTTCTCTATCTCTGTTTTAGAGGCTTGATTTATATATAAATAGCTTCTTTTTTTTTGCTGAGCTTTTTATTGGTGTCAATTTTTAAAATGTGTTTTTCTTTTAAACGAAATTGTCAAAGCTATTGAAACATAGACTTTTGCTCTCTGAAGATCTAGATTTTGCTTGCCGCCAATGCACCTGCAACCTAGTCCTTGCCGCCCTGAGCAGCATTTAGTTTTCTGCAGATCTGCAGGGATCTGAGGCCCGTCGCATCCCTAAGTCTTGAGTCCTCATCCACTCAATCTGTAAGGTGAAGTGGGTGTCAGATGGAGTGAGCCGCAGAGTTTTTAAGTGAGCGAAGCTCCAGAAAGCAAGCAGTTTCATTAGCTGTCATCATACAAAACCAGAAACTGATCTTTTGAAGAGCGAAGAGCCTTTCACACCTGCATTCCCCCACACAGGTTTGTCCTGGGTGTGGTTCCGGTGTCACTGTTTCTTATGGATTCTAGACTACTTAGGTAAAATAGAAATCGCTTATATTGTTAATGTTGTTGCTGGACTTGTTCCATTAGGAGCACATGGCGGAGGATGAGCTAGATACCACAAATGGCCCGTCGCAGTGGCTTTCTAAGGAGGGGACAGTTGTAGGATGTCGCCGATGCGGTGATAAAGATGTAAAGCTTGTCTTTTTATTCTTTAATTTTACAAACAATATTAAAATACTCCACGGACGGGGAAATAAGGGTCACTCCTGCATGTCCGGTCTGAGGTGTATCCGAGGGCTTCATAAATCACATATGCAAGTGAAACCTGACACTTGGTTCGAGATTAAGTGTGCCTGCAATGACGCTGTCAAAGAGACCAGATCTCTTCCTTTGGGGTAGAAATTTCTATTGTTAGTTATATGCTGGCTTGTTTCGATATGATGAAGCAGGACCAACTAAAACAAGACCAACTGTCATCAAATTGAATAGAAAGACAAGGCATGAGGCGGACTAGGAAACTGAACCAACAGGATCCAGATACCCGCCTTTCCAAGTGAAATGATTGGCACAGCTGATGGAAAGTATAACTTCCCTCCGCCTCTGCTTTTAGGAAAGTAAAACTGCTGCTTTTCCTTTTGAAAAAAGGAAATCGAGCGGTTGACAGTGTGGGCAGCTATGTGACGGAAAGAGCAAGAGGGAAGAGAACGAATATGTGTTTCTTTGGTGTCACATTTTGAAAATCTTTTAATGTAAAGAAAAGTCGAAAGAGTTGTGCAGTGAACACCACATATATTATATTATTATGACCTAAATTCTGTAAATAACATTTTTACTGTACTTACATTGTTGCCTAAACATCTCTCCATTTCTATTCAGTTATTAACCAGTCCACTTTTTCACGTGCTTATTGGTGATTCATATTTTTTTCTTTTGTGATGTTGTATGTTTGATGCATTTTAAAGGAAGTGAAAAACACGAGTACACTTTATCTCCAGATACTTCACCATGCATAGAGTCTGATCCTTGTTTATAGTTTGCTCTTTTAAGGTGTGGAGCACAGGCAAAGGCTTGCTGCGAGCTTGGGCAAAGGCTCACACCCACGCAGCTTAAACCCATATCAAACTACGGAATATCACCCGCCCCGCCGAGTGCCCTCCAGCCCACTGCCCGGAGCGGGCCACAGCTCTCTGATGGTTTTCTCACCACGGATTATTTTTGCCTGTTCTAGAGCTTTGTGTAAACCTTTGCATTTAGATTTAAGATCCAGCTCGTATAGACTCATGTGGTTTGTGCTCTTTGAGATAAGCTTTCTGAACTTAGCAAACCACCTTTTGGGTTTTTTCGTGTTGCTATGGTTGTCAGTAGTTTGTTCCTTTTTACTGCTGAGTAGTATTCTGTACTCCTGTGGATGGACACATGGGCTGTCTCCAGTTTTCGGCTATTAAGAATAAAGCTGCTTGAAACATTTTTAATATAAAAACGATGAACATAAATCACTTTCGGACAGACGTTGCTATTTCTCTTGAGTAAATATCGTAGCAGCATTGGTTCAGAAGGTGGCTGTGTATTCAGCTTTATAGCAAAGGCCAAGTGGTCTTCTGTGGAGGCGGCGCTGGTGGACACCACCAGCAAACAGTGTGAGTCCCAGGTGCTCTGCAGTCTCTAGTGTTGTCACTTTAATTGTGGTGGACGTGCAGTGGTATGTCAATGGGATTCCTGATGACTGACAGCATCATGCGCTTTTTTGTGTGCTTATTGGTGAGTCACACTTTTTTCTTTTGTGATGTCTGTGTTCCTATATTCTGCTCTCTCTTAAGTTAGGTTTATTAGGAAAGATATATATCTTTCCAGAATCTTTAGTATATGTATAAGATGCCTTTGTACTTTGTCACATATATGTTTTATGACTATTTTTGGACAGTCTGTAGGTTGTTAATTCACTGTCTTAATATCATCCTTTTATGAACAGATGTTTTAAATTTTAAATTTATTACTTTTTTATGGTTATTGCTAGAGTCTGTCAAAGAAACCTTTGCATAATCCTAAGTCATAAAGTATTCTCCTATGTTTTCTTCTAGGCACTTTATAGTCGTGGCTTTTGCATTTGGATTTAGGATACAGTTCACGTTAATTTTATGATGGCGTTAGGTGTGGATATCTATATGGATTTGCCATTGTTCTTTTCTCCTTTGGATGACTTTGTTCATTGAGATCAAATGCTCATATGTGTCTAGGTCTATGTGGGGGTTCTAAGCTCAAATTAACTCTGTTTTTGTATAGGGACACAGTCACAACAACATTCTTATTACTTTACCACTTTGATTTTGACATAGTGCCTTCAGTAGATTTTCCAGGATCTTTGACATAAAGATCTGGAATTCTTAGAGTAGGCGTATAATGGGTAGAAGATACTTCATCTCTAATATGTGTCAAAATCAATGTAACTATTTTTTTCCAGTAGAGCTAGCCCTCCAATGTTCTGATAAACTTGATAGGAAACTTCAGAAGGCACATAGGCTTTCTAATATTGTACTGTAACTCACAACCCTTTCCGCTCTACTTCGTAATGATGAACACGTCGCCTATAAATGCAATTCTTGAATTCCAAATGGCAGCGCTTTTTAAGATTTCTTTTGTCATGTAGCAGAATTCCAGAGTAACAAGTGGATTACGGCATCCCCACGTGTAAAAGTACGAACGTTGACCACTCAAGATTTTTTCTGATAAATGCTAATTAGCAAGTTCCCTTTGGCCCCTGTAAAATAACAACGATTCTGCTTCTACTTGATTTGACCTAGCATTTCAACGACGAGTATTTCACAATTCAGCAAATGTCTCATCCATTTTTACATGGGCACACTTTCTCCACCTCACATAATTTATTCATCTTTTAATGCCCTTTCACATAAATCATCTCGGCTGTCCTTTTCATCATAGATTCACGTGTGCGCATTCTTAAATGTTGGTCAGGCACTGAGCCTGGCTGTCTTTCCAGGACAGTGGGTTGGTTTAAGTAGGACGCGAGGCCTGTACCTGCAGAGGGCACACATGTGGAGCCTAATTCCGAGTTTGTGGGTGCGGACGAGGAGGCGCGCTGGGCACCAGGTGTGACGGCGGACTGTGGCGGAGTGGGTGTAAATGTGCACAGCACCCCCTCTCCCTCATTCTTCCCCAATAGCACGACTGGACTGAATTCTGCTTTCCGGAGGCGCTGCACTGCATGCTGCGGCTGCTCAGGGGGCGCGAGGGGCTGTGATTATCTAGAAAGGTCTAGATGATTTCCCCGTTTAAAACAATTTCTTAAAGGAATGAGTTCCTGGCCGTCTCCGTATTTTGTGCATGTTTTCACCACTCGTCTGTAGAAAGCATTATCTGTCTTTCACTCTTCTTTGATTCTGTCCTTCTGGGGCTAATGCCATCATACACAGTATAATTTTTTTTCCCTTTATACCTTTTAGTACTTATGGACGTTAAGAATGTCATTTGGACTAAAACAAAGCAGCATGCTGTACAGATTAGAAGCTTCAGTTATCAGGAAAATGCTGTAGGGCTTCTTGGCAGGTTCTGCATCCCATCTGATTAGTGAGAAATAATGATGAACTGCATTCTTTATAGAGAAAATGTGTTTACTGTGTTCCTTTCTTTAAAGTGGATGTGATTTAATAGTTGAAATGTCCTGTCCCTCCTCTCCTTAGCATGGACATAAAATTGATAATCTCTTCCATATGGAAATGAGTATGATACACACCGGGAGTCAGAGGCGCTGGCATAATTGCCTTCGGAGTCCAGAGGCACAGGGCATTTTGAGAAATTTAAGTCAGTACTCTGCGAAATGACAGATTCTAAAAGAATAATAATGTCTCAGATGAACTATAGTGCTATGGGGAGTGTTTGTTTAGTGCAAGTTGGTAAGATTTAGAGAAAATCATTTGTGTATTTGTTTTACGTGTGTTAACATGTTTTGTGCTGACATACGAGGAAGAGCTGTCTAGTGGAGATAATATATTCCAAATTATGTTTCAGTCATACTTGTTGAGTTAGTGAATTTTTAAGTGCAGTTTTGTTTCTGCTTAATCAAGACTCTCGATTCTCTTTGAGAGGATGAGATTCTGCTCTTGTTAGATGTGGACCCCAGCGTGACACACACTGACCGCCTTCCCAGGGTGTTTGTTGCT
Organism: Pteropus medius; assembly: GCF_902729225.1. Taxonomy (NCBI): domain Eukaryota; kingdom Metazoa; phylum Chordata; class Mammalia; order Chiroptera; family Pteropodidae; genus Pteropus; species Pteropus medius. The sequence goes on along the minus strand of NW_024340700.1, from coordinate 2,774,416 downwards.
TGGTCTCCTGGTCCAAAGTCCTTGTCACACCTTTCAGAGGCTGGTGCTGTGCCCCGGTCCTCCAGGGGACCCTGGCGTGTGCTCACATGACCAGGCCATGGCGGGCCCTCACGGGTGAGCCCGTGAGCTCTGGGGAGAAGTCGTCGATCCCAGCCAGACGGCTCTCCCACGGCCTCGTCCTTACAACCCAAGAGCGGATCTGAGCGTGAGGTACCGGGTCCTCCCTCAGAGCCGAATTGAGCGGGCACAGAGCCACCGTGGCCTACATCTAGGAGGGGTCCTGACACTGACTCCTTCTCCAGGGGACCTCTTCCTTAGCTCGATCCTTTTGTTACTTCTGTTTGATTGGAAGTACCAACTTAAGGGACAGTTCCTTAAGTTCCAGGATGGTACTTTAATTTGTTCTTAATACAATAGGTAAACACATAACAAGTGTTCTGATTTGGGAACTTTTAGGGGCATTGGAGGTGCTGGATTGTTCCACGATGATTAAAGATACTTTCCTGAAGATATTTTTCTCTTTAATACTAGTACTTTGGAAAAATCTAATTCATCAAACCATTATGCCTTGTGGTTCTTGTTTTAGTAAGCCCTTAAAAGTACAAATAATCACAGCAAAACTGTAGAGACCTGGAGTTCTAGCCTCTGCCAGAGAAGACGTCAAATGAGTGCACTGTGATTCTGTCTAAAGGATGCGAATCCTAAGGGCATCACTTTGCACTCTGTGGAACACGTGATCTCGTGTTGATATTTTCCATTACAAAATGTTACATGTGAAAAAGAAGACTCATGTATTCTTGGATCTTAGGAAAACCATTCACCTCTTTCATTGGAACCTGAATACGAAGTCTAGAACCTTCCCTATCCCTACACCATCCATTTATCCCATAAGAAGACTATTTATTATTGCCATTAAGCCGTTCTTAGATTCTATTTTGTCACTAATGATTAACAGCTAGTTTCCTACTTTAAATTATGTGACATATTCCTAGGAGAATATATAAACTCGATTAAAATGTCAATTCAGTAAATTATTAATCTTGTTCCTACTGTGTGCAAACTGCTCTGCCGAGTGTTCTGGTGACTAAGGATGTCAAATAGGATCAAAAAGCTGTCTTCATGGAATTTAAGATCTAGTAATGGAGAAAATGCATAAGTCAGGGTAATATAAAGAAAAATATGGCTAGTTTCATAAGGTAAACATTAAGTACAAGTGCGTTTTAGAAAGGGAGTGTTCACATATGAGCATCTATGTGATACTCATAGATTATTAGTAAATAGGAGTATTTAAGACGGACTTGGAGAAGGTAGTTAGAATTCAATGTGTGGAGATGTGCAGGGCAAAGGTGTAGTGGTAGCAGATCATCTGGAGGTTTTAAGCACAGAGCCTCGCCCAGATGGTTCTGAGGGTAAGCGAGGGAGCGTGGTAAGAGGCACAGATGCACAGGTAGGTGCGATAGGGTGAGGGTTAGAGTTCAGGTTGGGTTTGGGATTAGAGTTACTGGGGATGATTTGATTGCAATTGCCAATGTGGAGATGGACCTTCATTTGTAACTAGAGGAAAGCTGATGACCATTCGTGAACAGGGCAGCGGTGCCGATGCCAGTGCTTCAGAATGAACACACCTCGCTCGGGCCGAAACATGGACTGGAGAAGTAAGAGACAGTGTAGACCGCTAAGCTGAGATAGAATGGAGACTATAGGAGTCCCACGACAGGCCCCGGGGACCAGCAATGTGTTTTAGAAGGTTAGTGGAGGGAGAAAGGTATAGGAAGAGAGCAGAAGAGAAATGGTCGGGTGCAAGTCAGGGAAACCAAGTCAGAAAAGAGGGTGTGGGCAACCGTGCCAGTTCTGTGCAGTGTTTGGAGGAAGAGGGGCCTAAAGAAGACTCTAAAAAATTCTCCCAGATTGTCCATAACGTTTAAAATGTTAGCATTTATGAAACCGCACTGGAACAATATGCGTTAAGTTTGCATTTAATATCCTTACAAATTAATATCCGTGAGGGACCTGGCTTGAACAAATTTCAAATTTTGTCCACACATATACTCTCATATGGTTTTAAACAGTTTTATATATTGTTTTTAGTAGGTCATATCTCTTCCTCAAGTATATGGTGAGCTTCTCAAATTCAGATCTTGTCACACCCAGAACAGGGCTGAATGTGGCTAAGTGTTAAATGCTTAATGATTCATTTATATTGAAATAATTATGACAAATAAATAGTTGTACATTCTCTTTTGCTTTTATACAATCGTGATGACATTGCTCATTTACAATTTTGACCTTTTATACTGTATAAAAGGAGTATCCTATTTCGATGAGGCAAGAAAAATGTGACCAGCATATATTCAGCATTCAGAACCACTGTGATGGCAGACAGATGCTCAGTAATATTTCCTGAGGAGAAAGAAGAGACCAACCATGGAGATTGGAAACATAATTTATTATTTTAAACCGCATGATAGATCACATCCATCATCCACATGGAAAACCTTCCTGGTGCTAATCCTTTTTAATATTTTAGTTATTTAGTAAAACCTTGTATTATATTACCTTCGTTTAGTCAACTAAACATAAATTATTGGAAAAATCTGTTACACCCTCACAATTATATTCTGATCCATGATTTGTCTTCTGATAGATGATCAAAATCAATAGACTTATAGCAGGAAATTGCAAGAAAAAATATCACAGAAACATTTCATTTTAAATCAGATATTAAATTAACACAAACTGTCATTATAAAATATAAGCCATTGGTGAAATAGAGACCCTAAAACCTCAAGTCTGCAACATGTTTGCCTAACCAAAGTAGGAAAGTAGATTTGGCTATAGTTTGAGGGAATAAAAAGCCTTATCTTTTAGATCGTGGCTTGGTTCCTGCCATTATGGTCCTGGAAGTATCCTTTAAAATTGTGGGATGGCATTTTGAAATTAATTAATCAGTCTTTTATATAATACTGAATTTTAACATTATCAAATTACAAATTATGCTGAAAGAGGATAATCTAGGCCAGTTGAGATGTCTTGAATTTCCTCTGTGTTAATTAAATTTCCTAAGCATGTATGGAGCGTGTGCTGAGCCATTTTGTAGGCTTTGGGGATACAGAGACTGATTGCATTTTCATCTGGACTCTTAGAGTCCAGCTTCTTGCTGGAGCAGCTGCTGGTAAAAGATTTCTGGAGAGTAAGATGTGCTTGATACACGCAAGGCATGAACAGAATGCTTTGCTAACCTTGATGAGGAAGTGAGTGATACCGGTGGGGGAAATCATGGAGTTAAATGAGGAGGAAGAGAAGGGCTTGGGGCAGTCCAGGTAAAAACCAAACAGAACCAACAGCGAACATGAATGTCTGCAGCATCACCGGGCCTCGTGGGTGCATGGCGGCATTCTTGCCGATGGAAGATAGTTTGGCAAAGGTGTGTGGGATAGGGGTCAAAGGAAAGGTCGAGAGGGAAGAGACTAAAAAGGAGAGCAGGAAGGTAATCTGGGATCTAGAAACAAAAATGCTGCTCCCAGGTGGCTTGCCAGAAGGTTTTCAAAATCAGCCAGATTAAATTTGTCACGAGGCTCAAAACCGTTCTTGATCGCTTAACCAATAGTTGGATCTCTTCGGCTCTGCCCTGAAGAAGTAATTAGGAATGGTGTCAAAGGTTAATGTATAGAGATGTTCATAAAATGTTACCCCTGACCAGGTAAAACTTGAGTACCCAACATCAAAGGGATGGATGATTAAGTAAATTAAACTTCCAAATAGGACTGCATGGTCTGGAGACTTTACAAATCTCATATTATGACATCCAGCTGTTTCACCTGTGGATAAAGGGTAAGAAAATTCTCTGCCTAGCTGAGTAATATTACTTTTGGATAATTAAATATAATTCCATTAAATAGTTCAAGAACCTACAACCAAGATTACTCTTACCAGCAAAGCTATCATTTAGAATCGAAGGACAGATAAATAGCTTCCCAGACAAGGAAAAACTAAATTTAGTTCCTCAACACCAAACCAGTATTACAAGAAATGTTAGAGGGACTTCTTTAAGAAGAAAAATAAAAATGTGAATAATAAAATGGCAGTAACCACATGTCTATCAACAATTACTTTAAATGTAAATGGATTAAACACTTCAATCAAAAGATAGGGTGGCTGAATGAATAAGAAAACAAGACGCTCACATATGCTGCTTACAAGAGACTCGCTTCAGATGGAAAGACACACAGACTGAAAATAAAGGGATGGAAAAAGATATTTCATAAAAATGCAAACAAACAAACAAAACTGGGGTATCAATGGAATACTACTTAGCCATAAAAAAAAAAAATGAAAATCTTTCCATCTGTGACAACATGGATGGACCCAGAGAGTATTGTACTGAGTGGAATGATTCAGACAGAAAGATAAATGCATTTCACTGATTCAGTCTTCTATGTCATCTAATCTACTGTTGATTCTCTCTAATATAGTCTTTATTTCGGTTATTATATTCTTCATTTCTGACTGTTTTTTTTTATGTTTTCTATCTCTTTGTTAAAGTTCTCACTGAGTTCATTTACTATTTCCCCAAGTTCATTGAGCATCCTTATGAGCAGTGTTTTGAACTTTGCATTGGTTAATTGCTTATCTCCATTTTGTTTAGTTTGCTGTTGTTGTTTTGTTTTGTTTTTTTTCCTGGAGCTTTGTTCTGTTCTTTCATCTGGGATATGCTTCTTTTTCTCCCCATTTTGGCTACCTCCCTGTGTTTATTTCTATGTATTAGGTGGCTGCTATGTCTCCTGGCCTTAGTAGAGCGGCCTTTGGTGTGCTGTGGGGTCCAGTGGCACAGTCTTCCCTGGTCACCAGAGCCAGGTGCTCCAGTTGTGTCCCCTGTGTGGGTTGTGTACGCCCTCCTGTTGTAGTTGAGCCAGTGAACAGTTTTGACTTCCTCCAGTCTCTTGCATTCCGTAGACCTTATACAGTCCTCTACATATCTTTTTGAAAGCTGTTCTACCTCTAACACCTTTCGGTTTTAGTTCCTTCTTTAATTGAATTTGCATTTCCTTTGGTTCTTTTTTCCTTCATTGTAAGTTTCTGAGCACTTAGCCAGTTTTTTAAGGTTCACAGAACATGGCTCACGTTTTGAAAATGGCTCCTCAGGGTAGACGAGGAGAGATTCTCAAGAACTGGGGGCAGTCAGTGTTTTAGCGCTTTGAGGCCATTCAGCCCTGTTCTGTTCAGCTTGGTGGACTTCGCCGTGGAAGCTATGAGGCTTCATCCATAAAATCATGATGTTCTACTTGGTGCTTTTCAAGTTGAAATTCAGTGCTCGTTCTTCCTGTACTCTTGGCAGTCAACCCGCGCTGCTTAAAAAAGCAAATTTAACTATAATCCCAAATCTCTCATGCGAATAGGTAGGAATTTTGATACAATAGATTCGTATGAGCGGAATCGAGATTAATTTTCCTCTGACTTACTTGATTATTTAAATTAATTTTCACTTGGTTGTTTTTTTGTAATTAAAGTAGTGATATACCAAAATAGCAGACATTCGATGATAACTGCATAGATGAAGGAGAAAGTATTAAAAGAATGGTAAGCCAGTGCCAGGAAATAAACAGATGCTCCTTTTTGTTCATGTTTCTGATGGAAAGTAATTTTTTATGAAAACAACTGTGAAGTCATTTTGTTGATTATTTAGTAAAAAGAGCATAAAGGATTTGGAAGGTGACCGCATCATCTGAAATCCAGAGGTGAGTCAGGATGTCTCATTTCAGTATCTTACTTTGTGACACGGGCTATACTCACGTCTATATACTTGTGAGAGAACGTCTGTCAAAGAAAGAAAAAAAACATGTCTACATGTCATGTTTCCATAAATATAAAAACTAAAATAAAAATCATTGTGCCCTATTAAGAAAGAGCCTATAAATGGGTTGCTTCAATGACGTATTATGACCTCGGTTTGTTCTGATACATAAATAATCAGTTTTTTTCTCCTATATTGCATATAACAATTTCTTTGACTCATCAAAATTTAACAGTAGTGAGGGGATCGACAAAGACAACGGCAGTTCAACAAAAATAACGGGTTCAAGACGATAGATAGAACTACGTAAATGTCCTCCTCTTAAAAGATACTTCGTCTTATTTTAATTCCTTTTAACTCCTTTTAGTTCTAGTGTCACTAGAGTTTAGGACTTTCAGTATTTTCTTAATATACTAACTTTTTTGCAATGTAACTTAACAACCGGTCTCCTTGGAAACCTATATTGCAAGGTTCGGGGGCTATATTGAAATGAATTTTTCATTTTTTACAAAGATGAAACAAAACGTTCAAGTATTCTCTTACTATTTTTTCTCACAGATGCTCTCAGCTTTTTCGTGGCTCACTTGGCACATCCCTGTCATGGAGAATGGGATTTGCTGTGTGGGGCAGGTAGAAGTCAGTGGGGAATATACAGAGGAAGGAGACACATCTTCAGAGGCGCTGGCCCGTCACCAGCGTTTTCCAGTTTGTGCTGAGAGGGTACCTCAAAGTGGCCCTCTAAGGGGTTTCACGGTCAAATACGCTTAGAATGCGCTTTACACTATTGTCTAGTCTTGGACCTTTGCAATCATATTAGCATTTTAAAAGCTTTGGTAATTCAGGCATTAAAATATCTATTTAATTTTGTTTAATCTACTGTTTCCCAAACAATGCTGACTATGGAGCTCTTTTCTGCTGGTCACACCTGATCTCTTTGAACTGGTTTTCTCTGGAACACATTTGGAGAAAAACGAAATCAGTATATCTGAGAATTCTCTGACCTTGTCTCAGAGCACAAGTGGATTTTCCCTCATCATCCAGAATATACACGTATGTATCTGAAACAAAGGTTTTAGCAAATAATTTCCTCCTTTTATGTGTGATGCAATCTGATATTTCTTAGTCTGTTTTTTTTCATTTTTAAAGTGTTGGTTCCTCCCCCTTTAGAGATTTCATAGTCCACGAATAAGTCGCAACCTGCAGTTTAAAAGCTCAGTCTTAACATCGTTGCGAGGCTGGTCACGTGTGTCCTCAGCATGTCCTGGCTGTTCTTCCAGAGCTTCTTCACTTCCTACTCCCTGCAGGTCCCATGAAAATCACTTGTTATCATGAAATACATACTGTGTTCCTGCGGCATGTATGTGAAAGAATTGTAAACTGTGGTCCCTGATTAGTTGAACATTTAAATCAGTTTTCACTTGATTTCAATGACCTTGGCTAAGGTTGTGGGGCTTTCATGTATGGGAGCAATAGGTGGGCAACTAAGTGCTCAGTTATGATGCCGCAGAGTCGGGGAGATTGTTGGCAGCTAGAGAAGTCAAGAGGGGAGCCAGGGAGAGCATGGTGGTTCGGCTGGGCCCAGACTGGTGGGGCGAATTAGGAGGAGAATTAGAATTCACAGAATCGAGAAGGTGCACGTTGTGGAAGGCTGGGCAACTATGTGAGTTGGTCTCAAGACCTTACTTAATTAGTACAAAGCTCCCCCACAGGGCATTTGAATTGGAAGGATAATGTTTCGTTTCGTTGGCATGCTTCAGTTGGTGGAGGTTGGGTCAAAGAAGAGCTTTTCTCAGCATCTCTCCGATTTCACCGTCTAAGCAGCCGTCAATTATACCTTAGTCAAAAGAATCCATCATTATTCACGATCCCTTAGTTATAATGCATCCCTAACATATTAATCTAAGAACACCTAAAGCATTACAATTATCTGAATTTTTCTTAATGTTTCTCAGAAGAACTTTGAATTTTAGTAAAATAATTGGTGCAAATTATTATATAACTAACTATAGGCAGTGTTTATTATGTCTCATTCACTTTTCATCTTTTAGAAATAAATTCTTACTCCATGTGAGTAAAAAAAAAAAACCTGCATCCAAACTACCCGATGTAATGTCGGGTTATTTTTCTTCAACTTTTGCCCTCCTCCCTCTCCTCCGCGCCCCCCACCCCCCCCATCTCTGTTTCTTAAAAATAGGACTAGCAAGACACAGACCAGGCTTTGTTATTGTAATTGGTTATATGGTTATGGTGATTTTTTTTTTTTTTTTTTTTTGGAAAGACTGTGTGTTTCCAAAAGGAATTTTTTTAAATTCTGATAATAGTCTCAGGCATGAAAATATCACACCATAAAATGTCATTAATTCAGCTTTCTCATAGCTGCCCAGTTTTCTTTCGGAAGATTTCTGTAGACCAGATTAAAAAAAAAAGAGAGAGAAAAATCACTTTTCAGCTAAGCCTTGCAGCTTCAACCAGAAGCTATTTTCAGAATGGGCTTGGGAGTTGGAGAATTGAGAAGCGGCAAATATGGAGAAAGAGACAGGCATATGTTTAAATCATATGTTTCCAGAGTTTGACTGAGCATGAAATTTCATTTTATAAGAAGATGCCCTTGAGAATAGAGGAATGAGATGCTGGGCACCTGTTTGTCTGATGCCAGCCAAGCTTTGAGACAAACTCTCGACCAACCTGGGTGCCCGTCTGTGCAGCCAAGACACCCTCGTGTTCAGCCCTGAGTGTGAGTGGCACATGCCCTTTCCTGAAAGTGAGTGAAGGGACAGCAGAAAGTTCCGGTCATCCGAATCTTCTTCAGCGCCAACATTTTCCAGTATCATGGCCATCCTCTGCTTTCCCTCCTTCTTTTCCCTCCGTCCTAGCTTTAGCGTTTCCCCCCGCTCTCCCCACTGCTTCACGTAGACCTTCACCAGTGGCCTTCCTGAGCTCTGCCGATTTCCTTTTCACTTTTATTAGAAACTCAATTACGTTCTATGGCCCGCAGTCTCAGGTGACATTTGAGTATTTTTTGAATAGTAGTCAGTAACCATGAATCGAAGTTCAGTAACTGCTCTGACTCACGCTATATGATGTGGGAAAAAATAATAAAAGTGGACCGTTCTCTTAAAATAGATAAATATTTCCCGGTTTCCAGTTTGCATCGAGCACGAGCAAACCAGAGTTGCTTGAACGTTTTCTCCATTCCTAGATCCCTAAACAGCAGGAGAATTTTACCTTGAAAAAGGCCGGCGGGCAAAGCTCGAACTCACTTGGTATTTCTTTCCATCATTTGAATGATTTAGATGTTAAGGAGCCTTTGTAAAGGCAGGACCCACACATAATTGTGCCGGATTTATTCTCCCCCCCGTGCAGGATCTGTTACAAAAGCCTACTGTGCTGCGTTTTTTCTGGAGTGTGTCTTTTTCAAAATAACAGCTTTGATGCTCTTTTCCCATGAGAGGAGAGCCGCGGGCGGGGCGCTCGTAACCGAGCCCCGTGTGCGTGCGCAGGGAGCAGATGAAGATTTCGCCCTCTGGAAATAGTTTACACTCCCGAGCTCTTGAGACAGCATATAAATCAGGAGTGAAAACAGCAGAAACAGAAAAGCCCCCCAAACTCAAATATTTTAAATTCACATTAAAAACATTTTGACAGTGTCTACTAAGGATAAATGTGTCCATTACAGATTTACCCACACTTGAGTTATAGCTGTGATGGGTCCTTTTCACTGACAACATCCATCAGGCACTTTTTAAAAGGGTTTCTGAACTTATGACACATTTATTTTCTTTGAAGGACACTGCCATCACAGTGGGTCTGTTTGGTACTGGGACTATTACCAAGAGGCCAATTCACTGTATTCCCATAAGATTTCACCGAACTGATGAATCTACGTGTCAGGAAGTGGAGTCTATCCAAACTTTATATGTTGTGGACTAAACTGCCTGTTATGAAATCCATGTATGCAGAGTATTTCTAATGCATGATGCTTTCGTCATAGAGCGTTCATTTGTAGGGGCTTATTCGTTCAGAGCCATGCACCCAGTGCTTCCTGCTGGTGCTTCTCTAGAACCCCGGTTCCCCTTCTCGCCCATCAGGCTCGTCACCTGCAGACCCTCCTGCCCTCTTGGCCGCCTCCCCCTCTGCACACCACTGGGTGCGATCACCTGCCATGGTCCCAGACAGCCGAACAGCCCTAGCCCGAGAATTCCGTCATCTCGAGTCCTGCCCACTTATATCCAAACGGCACACACTATGGATTTTGGGGTCCTACTTGCCCCAGACTAACTGCACTCACTTCCGGGCCTTCGGACTTTTAACTTGCCTCTAACCCTCTTGGTTTCTATCCTGATGTGACTTTTAAAAGTATACAGTCCTGTATTTTATTTTATAAATAACATAAATCCTCTCCTGTAAAGCCCAGCCAGCCAGTTTTGTCTGGCTGTTGCCTGTGCCCTGGTGTGGCCTTGAAAATAACAATAGACTGTCCTACTGGGGAAATGGTTCAAAGAGAGACTGACTTTAAGCCACAGAAACCGTCGGATGCAGACACAGGTTGTAACTTCATAAGTCACTTCTCTCTGCCTTGTTTATAACTGCATCCCTGTCTCTTACGTATGAATGAATAAGCAGGAGCTTTCTGTCCTGGAAGTGCCTTCACCCTGGTCACACATGAGAAAATCCTCACTTGTTAATAATACATCTGGACCCCAGGTCATCTAAAAACCGATGTCAATTTCTGTCTCGTCAAGAGGCCTCATTGCATGTCGTCTCTGCCTCTCTATTGATACCTGTCATTGATGAAAATCTGACTTGCATCTCAGAATTTCCTAAGTTCCCGATTGCTGATGTGTCTCAGACCTCAGCTGCCCTTAGCCCTTCGGGTTTTTGGAGGGAAGGGAAGGGGCGTGGTAAACACAAAAGCGTATCTCATGTTACGATGTCCTTGTTGGTCTTTGGCTGGGTGTTGCTTGTCTATTTTAGTCCTCTTTCTACATTTTAAATATGTGGTAATGGATTATTTTGTACACTTTGGCATATATCAGCTTGGCTTTTATTTATTTTTTGTATTAACTTTATACTTGTAAGGATTAAATAAGATTGTACATGTGAATTAGAATATAAAAGGCTGCCATTATGAGGGGCCTAAAATACCCATGACTTAATCTTAATTAAGCTTAGTTCTCTCAAGTGTAATATTCTGGGGTGTTGGTCTAGAACTAACGTGGAGTCCTGGCTCTGTCAGGGCCCTGAGCACCTTCATTCCTGATTCATTGTTGTACCTGGTCGTTGCCCTCACATACCTGGTGGTTGTGACAAGTCGGTGTTCTAGGTAAGGGAGCGGGGAAGGAAGATGAGATGCTTCCTCCCGTTGAAGGATCTGACCCCGTGGTCACATACACTTTCTGCTCACATCCTGCTTTCCAGACCTTAGTCAGATGGCCCCATCTAGCTGCAAGGTGGAAGAGAATTATAGTCTTTAAGTAGACCACCACATCCAGCTTCAGCTATCGTTACTGTAGTAGGAGAGAAAAAATATCCTCGGGTCAACTATTTTTTTCTTGTGTGGAGTGTGCTTAAAAGATAGGAATTACTTTTAAAATGTAGCCGTAAGTGATACCATTCCAAACGTGAGCTTTGATCACTTTAGAACCACGCTTACCGAGGACACCACTGGTGGCTCATCGCCACGGCCCCATGCAGGTCTGATGACCGCCATGGAATAGCTCATCTCCATCACAGGATGAGGACAGGCGTCATTTCACGTTTCAGTGGACGAGTGTGGAACCAGCGTTTTCACGACAGATTTGAGCCTTAACTTCTTAAGACCTTTGCTGATAAATTAACTTTTCTCAATGCATCCTGAATGGCAGTAGCTATGTGCCCTCCTAGGGAGAACTGAGAAAACGGTCATTCAGAAACTTTTCTATTTGGTGGTTCAGGTGAGGAAGCCTGGTAGAGAAACGGCCTTGATTCACAGACAGGTCCTGACAAGGAGAATGCGCATTAGAACGATCCCTGTGTTACAGTGGCTTTTCTTTTCAAGTGTGTATGCTTGACACTCCAGATACTAGTAAACTCAGAAGTCTCCAGTCTCCAGAGAGCTGAATCACTTGGGGCAAACTCATCAGATACCCTTTGTTGAAAAACTGGAATACTAGTTGATTAGAATAAGAGCCAAAACAACTCAGGGAGAAGATATTTATGTTTACTGTTCTGCATGTTCTCTACTACTGATCAACTTTTGGACAGTTCAGCTATTATCTGATGGTTGTTTTATAAATGCAGAATCCACGATAGTAGTTAGTTAGGTCATGTTAAGGGGTGGTGTTATTAAAACCGTGACTCCCTGTCATTAGATGGTCCTCTGGGTTATTACCTGCCTGTGGCTGTTCTCTTCATTGGGTGGTGCCAGAGACATACTGCATAGCTTTGTCTCCTTGGAATTCATTTTCATACTGCTCGTGACGATCATTTCACTTCCTTATTAATATAGAATTGCTTTGGAAATGTGCAGTGCAATTACCCTGATTAAAAGTTTCTTAGTTGAACTTATAACCTAAGCATGCCTCCCTAAGTGCCAGGCTGTCATGACATATGAGATCATCACACATCATCTCTTTGGTTATCCCCAGTTTCATTCTTAAGAGTATGACTTTGAAATTTGATTCAGAACCACCCTGCCCTTACCTTCAAATATTAATATCCTCTTAAAATGGGAAGTTGATGCAGTCTTGAAAAGGCTACTTTCCTTTATATCAAGAAAATAAAATAGTGGTGCCCTCTACATCTGTAAGATGTCAGAAAGTTATATGTATTGGGCATCCAGACTAGTGAGAGTTACTGATTATGCTCAATCTGCTTTAAGATGATGATCACACTGGTCTTAAATCATTGCCTCCTTCTCTGTGCTGGGTGTCGTGTGAGTGTCCTGTATTTGTTTACACAGGGGGGGTGATGTCAGTATAAAATCAACTGAACAAAGGGATTGGAAATAGCTAACATAGAAATGTTGTGGTCTTTTGTCTTTTTAGAAAAAATGAAATATCGATTAAAATTTTATATTCGGTTTTGTTACATGATGTACGAAATATAGGGGTGAAAAGTTTACTTAGTTTAAGATATTCAATACACATGACAAAACCTAGCTGTTATAAAACATAGGCACAAAGGAATATAAATTGAGGACGTATATCAGGATATTTTTTGGCTTCATGTAACAGGCTCATTTATATCATGTAGCAAGTTCAGAGATAAAGACACTAGGGTTGCATAAATAATTGTTCAGTGATATCATCATGGCTCAGAACATATCTCTATATTCTATTGTCTTTACCTTGTGATGGCTGCATGGCTACATGCTACATAAAAAGTGACACAATTCATCTGAATGTATAAATGTTCCCAGGCATAGTGGGCCTGGCGCAGTCTAGAGCACATTAGACTTAGCACAAGATAACATAGGAAAAAAAGTTTCCCCAGACTACCAAGTCGCCATGCGGGGAAAGCCCTGTTGTTTTATACCTTGTATGATTACCGTGAATGAAAAATTGTGTCTTTATCTCTTTAAACGCTGGCAGGAACTGTTGACACCCCATTCATTTAGCATTCTGACAGCTAAATGCTTAAAACAGCAGATTTCAGAGCTTTACGTTTACGTGTGTAGAAAGCATTCTGCAGGTTGCCTTGCCCGATGTCATCAGGAGAGTTCAGTTGCATTGGAGTGAACACCTTCACTACAGGAAGACGATGAGACTTTCCCCATGGGAAGTTGGTCTGATCTCTGCTAATTAGTGATTAAAAACAAATGACCAATGGGAGCTCTACGAAGAAAACGTGAATACTTGCTTAAGTTCTGAGAACAAAAAAAAATGATCATTGGGTACCATGTTCACTTTCCCCTTAATGTGTTAGCCTTTTGGTGTCTCTCTTCATAGCTTCACAAAATTGTAGCCTTAAGTCTTATTGAAGAAAGGAGCAAATGAATTTCTCCGCCAAAGCCAGTCAATGTTTATTGCCCGTCCTGTGTATTTATCTACAAAGCCGGATGCTACGAATAATAGAAATACGGCCAAGGCAGAGCAAAAACCCGAGATTAGGATATAATATAGTCGCTTAGCCCTTTGGAGTCTAGGCTAATAGGATCGTTCTGGAGGGCAAAGAGAACTTCGGGCTGACCTAGACGCTGTCTCTGAAATGCCAGTGGGCAAATAGGACAAATATATTTAAATGGTCTTTGTGCTGTTTACTTAATAAAACTGGTTTTTCTCCAATAAAATGAAAGCCTAGTAAAAGACGTTTATTCCAGCGACAAATGTACTGAGTAAACTACATACAAAATATTAATCTGACCACAATTTAGCAATAAACAAAAAATCATGAAGAACTTAACTTCTTTGGTTTATTTTTTATTTTTTATTTTTTTGCCTTTGGTATTTCTTCCTTCATCAAATTAAGTCCTATTCATCCTTCAAGGACTCACCTAAATGCATTGTTTTTCATGACACAGTCCATGATTGCCATTTACCCAAAATCAGGATGTGTTCATTTGTTTGTTCATTTATTGCTACTCTGGTTTTCCTAGCAGTTAGAGTTGGGAGCAGGGTTGCCAGAATTAGCAAGTAATAATTCAGGATAGCCAGTTAAATTGGTATTTTAGGTAAACAGCAGATAATATTTTTGGCATAAGTATGCTCCATGCAATATTTGGCTCAGACTTATACTGAAGTATTATTTGTTGTTTATCTGAAATTCAAATGTAATCGTGCTTCTTTTATTTTATCTGGCAACCCTACTTGGAGGATGTCGAGATCGAAGGACACTTAAGACACTCTTAGAATATCGTAGGTGAAGGGGACCTCAAATTAAACAATAGAAAGGAGGGACTTTAAAAATATTCAGGATGTAAATTTTATAGAAATTGGTCATTGAAAATGCTAACGGGGAGGGTGGATGGTGAAGGTTCTGGTTCGGGAGACCAGGCAGTTGGCTGTTCCCTTTCCCTTCACACTTTTCCCTGTTGCCTTTTTCACCCGTATGATCTTTTTGAGTGAGCTTGTCTGCTTACGAGTTATTGTTCATTAACATCTTGAATTAGCAATATGACGTGAGTAGATGTGCATCTCCCAAGTCAGACAGCCTGGGGCACTTCTCAGTGCTGCCACTCAGTGACCCAAGGTGACTGGTCAGTTTCTCTGGATCTCCAATTGTTTATCTGTCATGTTAAGAAAAACACTGGAGATGTATCGATTACGACTGCTTTTTATAACTTATATTTTCTACTTTTTAAAATTTGTGCTTTCCAATTTTTACCATGCATATGTTACCTTTTATTGAAAGAATTTAAGAGGGTACTGGTATGCTTTTTTTGAATTAAAGTGATTTTTGATTGTGTTTTTAACAAAAGGCGTCAGAATAATTAGACATCTATATGCAGTAAAAGAACTTTCCTCCATACCTTTCACTATATACAAATATGAACCTGAAATATAAGTTTAAATGTAAAGCCTAAAGCTATAAAATGTCTAAAAGAAAAAAAAAAGATAATATTTTTGTGACTTTAGGTTAAGCAAAGGTAACACCAAAAGCACAATCTATTAAAAGAAAAAAGTGGTAAATTAGACTCTATCAAAATTAATAACTACTGCTTTTCAAGAGTTATTAAGAACATGAAAAGGTAAATGCAACCTGGGAGAAAATATTCACAAATCACATCTGATAAAGGAATTTTATCCAGAATATATGAAGTTCTCTCAAGACAAAATTAAGGAAGAAATTGAACCATTTAAAAACAGAAAAATGATTTTAATGGCGCCTCACCAAAGATACAAAGATAGCAATGAACACACAGTCAGATATGCAACATCGCTGGTAGGGAAGTGTGAATTAAAACTGCCATGTGGTACCACTGCTGGTGGGCGTGCGAAGTGATGCGGTTATTGTAACGTACGCTTACCAGATGACCCCACATTCTCACTCCTCGGTTTTTACCTGAGAGGCACGAAAACGTAGTCACACAAAAACGTATACACTGATGTTTAAAGCAGCTTTATTCGTAGTAGCCAGCAACAGGAAAGGCCCAAATGGCCTTCACCTAGTGAAGGGATAAGCAAACTATGGTGCATCCATATAATGGAGGACTGAGATGTACATGCAGTGGGAAGTGAGGAGAGCGGTCGGTCTGAAAATATAGTTCCTGACATCTCTTACTCCTCCTCCATGTCTCATCTTGGGTGCCGTTTCTTGTGAGAAGCCATAGGATGGGTTCATTTAGCAAAACTTTGTGAATATTGTCTCTGTCATTAAGGAACTTAAAAATTGACGGGTTGAATGAGGGAGACATAAAATAAATAAGTTCTAAGATTTAGAAATTTAGATAAGTGCTATGGGAAAAAGAACCAGGGTGAGATGATAATGGGGTGATTTAGAAAGGGAGCCCCGTGAAGGCCGTTCCGAGCAGATACTGTTGAAAAATGATACTTGATGAACAAAAGCCAAGGAAGTGGGTGCACGCGGGCCAGGGAGACAGGGCGTCAGACGGAGACAGGAAAGGAGCGAGGCCACAGCTCAGCACTCCTCGGGGACTCAGTGACAAACTAGTGAAAAAAGTATATAAACAAACAAACAAACAAACAAAAAAAGATTCAAATTGTGCACAGCACATGATTAAAATGTTGGGAAATATTTTTAGAAGAAAAATTAGTTGAAATCACTTTTTAAAGGGATACATTTCAATCAAAAGTTGACATTTGTGATATTCCTCATTCGGGGGAGTTGGAAACAGGACAGGCATACCAAGGAAGGTTCTCACTGAACCCAGACCATCGTCACACACTTAAAGTCATGGTCACACGTTCCAAGGCAAGAGATCCTATCCGTGGTCTGAATTATCCCTGAAGGAGTGGTGTTGAGAACCTGGACTCTGTAACCACTGCCTGAGTTTGCGTCCTGGTTCTGCACCTTTTTACGTATGTGTCCTCAGGCCAGTTACTTAACTGGGCCTCATGGTTAATCTGGAAAGTCAGCTGGTAAATTTAATGTGAAGGGTTGATGAGTTAACTAATTTGGTTAGTGTTTAGAAAAATACCCAGTATGTGGTATGTGCTAACAAGTGTTCGCTAGTATAATTATCGTATATGGAATGATAAAATGAAATCTATGAGAATGGTAATAGTATGGTGCCCACAAAAATGGTGGCTGTCACTGTGTTCTGTCTAGGTCAGGCTTTGGTGACAGGGAAATTTCACCGGTGCAGAAGCTTAAGATGAAGATTGGTGTCACAAGTGGGGCATTAGCTTTCAACTTGTTTCATGATTAAAAAGAAAAAAAAAGTTGGCAATCAGATAGAACCACCCAGCATGCTTGAAATCAGCTGTGTAAACTCTTATGCAGATTCTGCAGTGGCGGGAACACCTGGCTCTCTGGGTCATTTGGAGGTGTGCCTGCAACACCGCATCCTCTTTCCACTTGCAAACATTGTGGGGAAGCCAGGGTTGATACACCAGTTCCTTGAAGGCTTGGAGCCCCATCACGCAAAATCAGATGACCTTCTGAGAGGATCTCTCAGCCCTCAGTCCTGTCTGTAACTTCAGGTTAATAATGTCTGCCTGCCTCCTTCCTTTCTCGTGAGCATATTATGAGAATTCATTAATGCTTCAAAGTACTTCAAACACCTCTACAAAGTGCTTTCTTGTTATCTTATTACATTTGATATCTCGCCAATCTTTTAAGAGATGTAAATCATGAATATTAAAATTTGTCTTGCATATTTTATGTTGTTTTTATCGCGATGAGAGAATATTAATTTCCTGGAGATTAGTACTTTGCCGAAGGTTGCCTTCACAGGTCTCTCCTGCGCCCCTTGTTAACCTCGTCCAGTGAGTGGGTAGTAAAAGAGTAAGACAGGACAGGTGGCATCTGCGTTGCGAGGGAAAGGGCGTGACAGCCCATCACCAGCTCCTTCCTTCCTCACAAGCTTAAACCACTTTGAGGAAAATTAAATGGAGAAAAAATATGTAGATTTCTTTAAATGAGTCGGATAATTCTTATAATGCCTTTTTGTCAATCAAATAGGCTATCCATTTTGTACTAAATTATATATTTTTGAGCCTAGCGACTCATAAAAATGTGGTTCAGAAGCGTCTACAGTTACTCATGCCTCCATGTGGTTTTTTTTTGTTGTTTTTTTTTTTTCACGAGCTTTCTTCACTTGGAACCCCTCACTGCCGCTGCGTTGAATTGAATGCCTTCTCATGTTGCAAGACTCAGTCCAAGCTTCGCCCTCTCCAGAAACCTACACAGATAGAGTGAACCATTTTCTGCTGGATAACTTTGTCAAACCCTGTACTATTTTGTGCATAATGCGTACAGTGCTTTATTGTGTTAAATCACTAGCATTCTTATTTTCTTCAGATATATTTTGTTTATCCTTAATATCTGGTTCTCATGGATGCTTATATCACGAATCGCATTCAGCGACTGCAACGTGAGAAGTGTATTTTTCTACTTTCTAGTAGAAGTTTGGTATTAGGTAGTCCGAGGCGGATATGCATCACCACTGACATCCGAGATCCAGGCTCTTCCCTTCTTTTTGCCTCATTACCTTTAGTCCTTGCTTATTTTCTCAAGGTCACCTCTCGTCCAACATGTTTTCAGGAGCATGATCCATCAAGTCCATATTCCAAGCAAGAGGAAGAAGAAGAAAAGGGAATGTCAGATGAGGATTTTACAGCAGCTGTCTTTATCCTTCGTATCGAGGGAATTTAATAGACGTGGAACTCTGACCGGCTTACATTTCAATGACCAGAAATTAGTCAGCGATTCCTTCTAGTTGCAAGGGAGTCTGGGAAAAGTAGGGCTATAGATGGATATTTTACCACCTCAAACATCTTATTAGTCACTCGGGAAGAGAAGAAAACGTATGCTGGTGAGGGAACTAGCCGGCAGCTGTTGCCACAGTGTTTCGTGACTCTCCAGTGTATGAACAAATAAGGAACCGGTCCTAGAACCATTGCTGCCCATATGCGTGCTGACCCCGCAACTTATCTCCACCAGCGCGTTCACAAATTGGGATCTAACTGCGCGAAAGTGTTGCCTGGCTAGATTAGTTAGGTTTCTTACCTTGGTGTGTAACCAAATTTTATGTTCAGTTCTAGTAGCTTTTCTCAGACTAGGATAATTTATTATGATTATTTACCCGTTCCCAGTTTCCCACCTGTATGATGGGATTAATAAGAAAAATCTCCCTCAAAGGTTGTCCTGATACAATGAATTCGTGATGTAAAATGCTTAGAACAGTTTCGGACACATGGTAGGTGCTCATTAAATTATAGCTCTATTACGATAACAGTCATTGTAACTGGTGAACATTCACCGGAAGCTGACCCTGTTTCTGTCCTCCTGTCCCATGGGAGAAGCTGTGCACGTAGCTCGTGTAAGCCTCGTAACTCCCCTTAGGCGTCATTGTTATTAACCGCGCTGCGTTAATGAGAAGCCCAGGGATTAGGATGGGCAGGTAGTTAGCAGCCGCGTCGCGCTCACTCCCACCTCTGAGTCCTCCCAGCTCTGAGTCCTCCCATCTGAGCACTGGCTGGTGTGTACTCGCAGCAAGCCTGCAGTGAAGGAACTGTCCTCATCCCACGTTTTCGGGTGAGGGCGCGAAGGCACAGGGGCCACCATACTTGAGCAAGGCCACACGGCTAGTACTTGGTGGCGGCAGGCTCTCCTCCAGGAGGCGTGACTGTGGGATTCCGTGTCCGTCCGCACCACCTGCCGCCTCCTGTGTTGCCGGGGCCAGGGTCAGCACCTGGGCTCCCCAACACCGGTACCTGGGCTTGTGCTTTTAACCGCCACGCTAGCTTCTTCCTTTCCATTTTCATCTTCTCTCTGTCCATTTCCTAATGGGTCGTTTTCCTCTTTTCTTGCTTTGGTACTAAGTAAGATTTATTGGAATTTTATATCTAAGCCTTCGAATAAAAATTGTTTAAGTACCTGACATGTGTGTATTAACGTATGTGGTCATGTGTTTGTGTACTCTAGTTAAAAATGACAATTTAAATCAATCAAAGTTGTCAAACTGAGAACTCTGATATGAGGCATTGTGTGTATTTATGGAAAGTATTCGGTAATCATCTTGTCTGGGTGTGCCGTTCTCACACCAGATGACAAATAAATAATCCCAGTAAGATTTATTCTTCTTTAAGACTCTCTAGAGAAAGTGCCTCCTTACATCTAACAGGATGATCACCAGTAAAGTCTTTACGCCTGTTCTTCCTGCACAAACCCCATGCGTGATCCTCTTCTGCCCCCCTTAATTCCCTTTAGTATACAGTATTTTTATAAAATACAACATACAGCCGTGTTAACGTATTTATTTTTAAATTGTCCGGATGCTTTTCAGGTTTCTCTGTTACTGATACTTATTGCCATAGGCCTATTAATGCCTCTTGCCTCTAAATCAAACAAATTTTAATTGCTTTATTTTTAAGTCATCTTAAAATAAATCATCAGTAAAACAAAATATATTGAAATTCAAATGGTTAGTTTGAGTGTTGATTGAACAGTAAGATTAAGATGAGCACAGTAGGTAGAACTAGAATGTTTCTTTGAATACACTTAACTACAGATTGCATTTGAAGGATTCCAGATGCGTTTAACTTTATTGATTATCAAAACCTATTGAAAAATAACGAAATAAGTAAATTAGATTTTATTTTGAAGGTTCTGGTGTATACTTACTTTTAAAGGTTTGGATGTTGTACATGATCGAAATTTTTAAAAAAGACAAAACGTTATTTCAGTTTGTATTTCTGAGCGATTTCTTGAGAAGTTGTTAGAGTTATAATAGCGTTTGCGGAAATACGGATATGCTAATTTGATTCTGAGTAGTCACAATATCCCAATATGCCTGTGCTACTGCTTTAAAAAAAATGATGTAATAGAGGCTTTTGTTTAGAAAACACAGCTTTTATAATAGTAAATACTAGTGGCACACTCCATCTGTGTGTGCCGGACTAAATTGCTTTCTTTTGTGCAACTGGTGAGGGAGATACTTTTGGACCGGCTCGAGGTCGTTTGGCAACCCTCATAGATGTGACAGCTGTCTCGTTCCTCTGGTGGCATTGCCGTGCTGTGCAAGAAGACAAGGAGCCAATCCAAATAACGCCATTCCCCTTTGAGAGACAGCTGGAGAGCCAAGAGCTTCTCTATTCTGAACTAGAGACACACACACACACACACACACACACACACACACATTGTGCTTGCTTTTCAGTTGCCACAGTTGTTTTGTCCTTCACTGTATTGTACCACACATCTCTGCAGCCAAGCACAATTTCTATTGCCAAGACGGATGCTATACAATGAAGCTGAACATGGCGCATGCTGAAAGAGTTATGTGTTTGCAAATGATTACCTGTCATAATATGTTTCTCAATTATTTTCTAAATTACCACGAAAAACACAAGGTTAGAAAGGAAATCTTGGCATTTAGTCTTAGAAATTATCATTTTCACTAGGAAGCGATAGGAAAGGTGATGAATTTTGCCGTGCAGAACATAATCGTAATGAAATCCCAAATCGAAGGTTCAAAATCATATTATCAAGGACATTGCTTATATTGTAATATCTAATCCTGTTGAACTTTTTTTTTACAGAATTATCGGTGACTTCAAATCATTCAAATACTCAAACCTTCTTCAAAAATATCTTTTAATAAATGAAATAATTGGTGACATTAACTCGTAAGCAGTATAATGGACATGCTTATATCTGGATACCTCTATTAAGTACTTCTGATCAGAATCCTGGCAGCTTTATGAAGCTTAAACAACTCACAGTCAGCTCGCTGACACTTTCTCTTCTGTGTGGTGGGCGTCTCGATAATAATTGCTCCCTAGGAATAGCTCGCACTGTTCCCGTATGTGGATCTGGGAATGTTTTCACACCCTAGCTAATGTCCTCTGAGGCAGAGACTTTTCTTCTCAGTGGCACCTGCTCTTCTGTGCCTGAATCCACAGCTGAGATGTGAGAACAACCAGTCCTTCGAAAGGCGGGTTTGAAGCAAACCGATCACAGTGGGTCACATCTGGAGGTCGCTGTGATGCCGTGTAGAAACCCTCTCTGCACCAAAATGCAGATTCTCTTTATCTTGCAATAGGAACTTCCCACTTCCTGTTTCATCGTAAAACTTTGTTCATAATTGTTTTTTACCTGTGCCTATATTTGGCCCTATGTGTCATATACTTCTTAATGTTTTTTTCAGTTTTCTGTGTATTACCCCAGGCTTCTTATGATCAAGAGAATGCTTTTTTTTTTTTTTTAGATGCTTTGCTCTTAAGAAGTACTTATTTATGTATAATATCATACATCAGTGATAAATTGAAAAATTAAGGGATGTTCATATGAATGCCTATGAAATGTCAGAGGCATTGTGAAGTTTAATTACAGTTGCTGCCCCTCCCCCAAAAGTGACAGCAAATGGTATGATATGCCTATTAATAAAAATACATTTTTAGTATTGGATCGCATTGCGTTAAAATACTTTAAACTTATATTTATTTCCTTTTTATTTATTTATTTTTTCAATTTCAGTTGACATACAGTGTTATGTTTCAGGTATACAACATAGTGATTAGCCATTTATATAACTTAGAAGGTGATCACCTCAATCACTCTAGTACCCGCCTGACACCATACCTACTTATTACAATATCACCGACTATATTTCTTAAACTTATTTTTAGGAGGCTGCGGCCTATCTTTATGTACCAAAGGACCGAAGCATCCATGATCTCTTCCCTCACTTTAGCTCTCACTTTCTCTTTCCTTTGTCACTCCAAACTTGAAAAAGTTCCCAGCCTTTGCTTAAACATCTTTGTCATCGGCTCGCCTGAATATGCGACTCCAGTTTCTCCCGTGGCAGACCACTTGGTATTGTCCCACAGGTCACTGATGCTCTGTCCGTTTCTTTCCTATGAGCTCAGTTATGGATGCTTTTTATCGCCATGTCTTCAAATCCGCTGCCTCTCTTTCTGCCTTGTTCAATCAGCTGTTGATCCATCAGTGTTTGTTTATTTAAGATATAATGACTTTCTTCTCCATATATTCCCTTTGAGACTCTTCAGCATTCATTTCTCTCCTCGCCTTGGTCATGTTTTTCTCAACTCCCATGAACCTTTGGAGCATGTTTGTAATGGTAACTAAATGTCGCCTGCTGTTTTCATTGCATTTGTCATTTCTGAATCGTTTTCAATTGATTGATTTTTCTCTTGGTTATGGTTATTCTCCAGTTTCTCTGCGGCCCTAGTAGTGTCGTTGTTGTCGGATTTCAGACATTGCAGATTTTGTTTTTTTAGCTGCTAGATTTTGTTGTATTCCCTTAAAGAATGTTGGACTTTCTACAGGCAAGCAGATACGTTACTTGGGATCTAGCTGATCTTTTTGAGTCTTGCTTTTAAGCTTCGTGAGTAGGACCCAGAATAGCCATGACTCTACGAGTAAGTGACCCCCACTGTGATGGCAGTACTCTTCCGATGACTCTACCAGATGTCCCCTTCCCCCATGTTATGAAGTCTCTCCACTCGTGGTGGTGAGAATGCAAACCATCCCAACTCTGAGAATTTTGGATATTGTAAACTTCACAATGTACAAATATGAGTATTCACTGATAGGTTTAAGTTAGCCTCTCTGTAAACCTCTGGAGCTCTGTCCGTGCAGCTCACTTCTGTCTGGCATTCTGCAAATTCTTCGCCCCTCTACACTTCGCTTTTTGTCTCTCCAATTCACTGAGATTCTAGATTTTATTTAAGTTCTCCCCTGTGCTATAGTCTCAAATCCTACAGTTAAGTGCGCTGCGTCAAATCTTCGTTTGTGTTATTTCTCACTGGGATCACAATCCTGCCCTGCCTGTGGCCCAGTGTCAAGAAACAGCTGTTTCTCTCTGTGGCTTTCTAGATTACAGTAGAAGGGCGATTTCCATAGCGGTTAATCCTTAAGTGGAAATCTGAAAGTCTCAGATATAGGTAGGCACTTCGCCTGCTCCATATAATCTCTGCAACTATTCTATGACATAGATGCTAATATTGTCTTTATTTTATAAAAGATGATACTGACTCTAAGAAAGTTTGATTAACTTTCTCAAGATCATCGATCTGGTATATGGCAAGTCAGGATTCCAAGGCTCGTTTGATTTCGAAGCCTGTGCAACACAAAAATGTTCTTCTGATATCTCAGTCAGATTTCCAGGTTAACTGGAAATAAAATTATTCGTTAAAAAAAAAAATTCACCAGAAGCTGAGTGCTCTAAAAAATGATCCTTGATAACCCTGTTACTGAATTTTTCTTGGAATACCTTGAGCATTACTTTTAAAATCTCATAAAAAAAACGAAGCATCGATAGACAAAAACTTTTCTATCCATATTTGCTCTCTCTTCTGTGTACCAATCCTCCACTACTGGATTCACAACATATTTAATTATCCTTTATTTTTAATACATTTATATACACAGTAGAAATTTTAATAAATGTTGATTTAATTTCTTTCCTTTGAAATGATGTGTGTTGTTACGTGGGATGACCTCCATTGCATCTCACCGTCAGGCAAAGAGCTATAAGCAGTCCCCTCAAGCCTTTGCAGTTAATTCCCCGAAGTAATGAGTCTATAAAAGACTTGGGATGGTGGTACCGGGGTCCCCGCGGTTAAAGCCAGACCAGCAGTTGAGCTGATTGTGACGAAGGGGATGATGGTGATGACCACAGGGGCTACTTTTTAATGAGCACTTTGCAAATGTTATTTTGTGACATTTCTCAGCAGAGGGCTGTTGAGGTATAGCCCTCATTTTACAAATGAGAAAACTTATGCCTAGGAAGGTTAATTAACTTATCCCAATTAATTAGCATACCCCAATCACATAGCCGGTAATTTCCAGTCTGAATTTAAACTCGTAACTGATGGCTCAGAAACAAAAATATTGCTGTGTAGTGCATTATTTCACCAAGCGAATAAATGAGGTGACATTTACACAAGGCAGAATGTAGCAGTCCAAGTCTTACACAGGTTGATTCAAAAAGAATTGAATACTTGGAAAAATGTATTGCTGAGTGACCACTTACCTCTAGCTGAACAACTAATATTCAGCAGCAGACGCTAGAGTTATCCTTACACGTTATCCTACTAAAGGGGAGTAGAGCTTTTGGCTCTACCTGCATGTTCCTGAGTGAATAATAGAAGCCGTTATATAATTACATGTAACTTATATGTTATGTAATATACGACAATACAGTAATATATTTCAAATAGTTCAATTCTGTTTCCATCACCTGGAAGATAGCAGCTTCTCGGTGACAGTCCCTCACTGCGGGCCCTGTTTCCTAAGCACATTTTCCTGTACTTAGGGCTCCATTTCAGTCTTTCGCACATACAGCTCAAAGATTAGTTGAGGAAATCAGACGACCAAATCAAATTATAACAGAAAGTAGAGGTTTTCGTTTTAGTGTTTGTTTTGAAACACATGTCATGGGGATTTGGACTGGGGGCCGACAGTTGTAAGCGATCAGACGAGGCTTCAGAGGGGTGATCCATCCGACATGGGCTTTGAAACCACGGCTGAATTTTCAGCAACTTTGTAGAATGTGACTATATTACCTCCTACCTCTTTAAGTGGTCTTAGTAGATCCTAATATGAGTTTTGACCTTCAAATAAACTGTTTTGGTGTTCTGAGGAATCCTGTGATCAGAAGTGATCGGCGATCTCAGGAAAGGGGCCCAGTCATCTTCCACTGCCACCTCTCTGTCTCGGCCTGTCATCCTCTCTAACCTGCCCTGCCGTCACATTCTCTCATCTCCAAATGCGATACTCGGTTACATACACCCCTCCACTGACACAGGGGCGGGGTTCGGGCCAAGAAGAGGTGTTCTCAGGACTCTACCAGAACTTGTTAAGGACAGGTTCCAGCTCTGATTTAAAAAAAATGTTCTGAAGCTCAGTGGCTTGTTAAACAGTATTATTTTGTTCTTTCTGCCAGTCTCTGGGCATAAATATGTGTATATATAATCGGTTTAACAGATAAAGTAAGTGTGCCCCTTCCAACTCCCTTAGTGACTAGGTTTGATTCATTGTTATTTGATTTCTCAAATTCTTATTACTAATGCACT